>NC_031773.1:13044276-13338747 GCF_001522545.3 Parus major
GCTCAGGAGTGATGCTTCCTAACAAAGAAGAAATCAAGTGGCTAGAGGGCCTCTATGGATGAACAAAGAGATCCTGGATAAACTCAAACACAAAAAAGAAGCCTGCAGCAGGTGGAAGCAAGGACAGGTAGCCTGAGAGGAACACAGGGAGATTGTCTGAGCAGTCAGGGGTCAGGTTAGGAAAGCTAAAGCCCTGAAAGAATTAAGTCTGGCCAGGGATGTCAAGGGCAACAAGGTAAGTTTCAATAGATATGTTTGCGATAAAAGAAAGACCAAGGAAAACGTGAGTCTTTGCCAGAAGGAAATGGGAGATCTGATATCTGTATGTGAAGAAGCTGGCAAATGCTCCAGCCAAGTTGCAGAAGACTTCAAGTCCCAGAAGGGACTGGGAGAATGAAGAACCACCTGCTGTAGGAGGTCAGGTTCAAAATATTTTGAGGAATTTGAATGTGTACAAATTAATGGGACCTGATGAAATGACCTGTAGATGTAATTTTTAATTAAAAAATAAATATATTTTATGATGAAACCATGTTTTCTTGCCAACATCTACTTTTCTTGCAACAGCAAAATTATTCTCTCTCTTCTCCCAGTAGCAGATAAATGCTACGACTAGAGTGCTGTTTCTCCCCCATCTTCAGCTTCTCAGTCTACAGGATTCACTGAAAGCCTGTGTTGTCTTCATGCCTCACTGCCTGCATTCTGCTGTGTATGTGAATACCTGTGTCCATGTGCACTCTGTCTCCACAGCTATGGAGCAGTCTCAACTCCTTAGGGAGCCCTCTCCTGAAAGTGTGTACTTGCAATGCCTTCCAACAACACACCTTTCTTTGGATGGAGCCAGGTCCCTCTGTGTGCAGACCCTACCCTTTCAGGAACTGTGGGTACTCTTCACCGAGGCTAATCAGTTTTGGAGTGGGCTTCAGATATTCTTGAGATGTTAAGATTTGTTTACTGGGAAATTTGGTGGCAGTGTTGCTGTCCAACCTGTCGGGTTCTTTGGCTGACTGGTACATATAGGGAGCACCTGTGGCTATGATTTACCTTTTCCCTTTGTGTAAAGGCCAAGCCTATATGCAGCTGTTCTTCAATTTTGTTTTTAATAATAATAATAATAAAAGAAAATCATTCTGAGACTGACTTATTTGGTGAGGGGAATAATAAAACATACTTAATGTATTTCATTATTAAAATATTACCATTGCTGTTAAATTTTCAGAAATACAAATGTTTAGAAATTTAGTTTAGTCCGTTCCAGGATTGTTTGTTTGGCTTCCAAATAATAGCTGTGTATTTGCTGTGCTCATCCTTTCTCATTCCTCACAGTTGTCGTAACCTTTCACAGAGAAAAGACAAGAACCCTTCTCCATAGACCTGGCAACTCCCTCCTTTGTCAGAGTCGTTTCTTCAAACTGTCAGTGAATTTGTCATGCTTTCCTTGAGATTTTGTGAAGTTTTATCAGTGTGAAGGTGCATTAACATAACTGTATTGTCTTGTGTTGGTCTCAGCCTCTGAAACAATCATTCTATCTGGATTACTCCTAATCTAAAGTGAATTTTCCTGTGATGGAGGGAAATTAGAGGGGCTCCAAATTACTGTTATTATCCATGGTGTCCCAGCCTATCATTGTCCTGAATAGTGGGGAGTTAACTCTGTTTCCTCCATCTGGGACATAAAAACATGAATCTGACTAAAGTGTGTATTTTAGAGAAGCATTCATTTAGATTTGATTTTGCTCTTGTTCTGATTAGGTTATTCTAATTAATAATTATTTGTGAAAGAAGACAAATGAATATTAATTAGCGTAATATAGGAATATGATTGCAACAAGCATAATTTAAAATTTTCTGAAAGTTGAGACCTTTGAGAAATAGGTAAGCTTGGAACTGAAGCGGTGGAACATATATTGTCCATGACCCTCATCAGTTAAAATTTAGCCTGGGATTTTGAGGTATATAATGAAAAGACCATAGGTAAATCAGGAATAACTCTACTGAAAACACTAGAGTTAAATGGAATAAAATCAGACAGTGTGTTGAGAGCAGGTTATCAGTCTATTGTTCATTTGGACTAGGTTTGATCCATTGACCTCAATGAGGTCCTTGAGAGCTTTCACACAGTTTTGTCTTCAATAGGATAGAAAAAAGTGCATGATTTGGATATGACATTTGTTTCCTAACTTCACCTGGGGCATTTGCACTTTCCACAGGAGGACACACCATGGTGTGGATATTTGTCTAGCCATTAAGCTACATTCACAGTATTCCTGTTTTGCAAATAAGGATAGGGTTTGGGGCTATGGGCTGCCAGATTTGAAGGTTTTAAACATGTAATAGCTTAGTTTAATTTTTGAGGTTTTTTTTTTTTAAATTTATTTGTTTTTCTTTTTTTAAAGGGGGTTTAGTCCTTTGCCATATGAAAAAATTGCAGTGGCTAATTGAAAGCGAGGCTTGTGGAAAGTGTTCTGATTTTTACTGACACTGAAGAGTAATCATTAATCCCCTGCCAGCCCTTGTCACTTTGAGCAGGCATTTTGGCTTTGTGTGTTTTTTCTGTGAAAGAGCATTACCTTGGGGTGCTGTAAATGTGGCAGGAGAGTGAGCAGTCTCCTGCAGGACTCTGTGCCCTGGGGCAGCTGCAGGGAGTGGGGTGAGCTCACCCTGGCTTGGGCACACGTGGGGTTCTATGTGCTCTGCAGCACACCTGGAGATGTGTCTGCTGTGCTTTGCAGACCTGCAGGAAGCACCAGTTTGCAGCCTGGTTGTCAGAGAGTGCTCAGGCATGTCCCTAACAGCCCCTGATACAAAGAGCCTCTTCTTCAATCCCTTACAGGCTTACAGTCCCTGACTTCTTAGGAAGGCTGCATGTCTAATATCTGTGATGTGTTCAGCCTCTTATTTCAGGTGACATTAATGGCACAAGAATCTCTGGCAGTTTAAAAAAATACTTAAATTGTGAGTTTGCAAAAAGAGCTCAGGCTATCAGAACAGGTTAACCATCTAGAGGATGCCCAGGTAGGGATCCTTTATTAGCATTATCTTCTTTGTCTTGCTACTCTACAAACCACCCCACAGACACCCATTTTCTCCTCTACTTACAAAGTTATGCTGCTCTTGATAATTTACCAATTATTTATATTTATTTGCTTGATCTGTACTGCCAAAATATTTTAGAAGCTGTACTTCCATACAGTTCTCTGAGCAAGGATTTTCAAACATGAATTTCAGTTGCTAACAAGTGAGATAGTGGAATTCTCTCTTATGTAGTGCTAAGAATCAAATACTGGAATGTCATGTAAGTTTGTGCATTTTCAAATGGGAATTTAATCCAAACTTCATCAGGATACAGACCTCTGTCATTTCTCTCACACACTCCCACCCCACCCCCTGATAATTTTCCCCTGTGAAGTTTGTAATAGATTTTGGTTGAAACAAAGTAGAGCATGAAGAGTCACATTCAATATTGGAGTGATACCAAGCTTGTAAACAAGATTCTCTGTGCACAGCTGTACATTATTTGTTGTTATACAGCACTCTTTCTGATACTGAAAAAAAATATTAAATGTCACCAGACATGTTCTGAATTTATCTGTATGTCTGTTTATGCCTTTTATTGGGAAAAATCCCTGACTTTTGCAATGGTGAGATTTTGCAATCCATGGGTTTTGTTCCTTCTACCTTTTGCACATGTTAGTGGGGATGCATGTGGCACTGTAGGTTACTGTGTTTTTTTCCTAGCAAGTTGTTTGAGTTGAATCATTTTGAGCAAGCAGCCCTCAGCACAATGTCACTATAACCTGTAAGATTAAGTATATTTTTGCTATAGAGTTAACTTCAATAGCCACATAGGAATTGCCTTGTGCCCATTCCCTTCCCACACTTACCCCTGGTGGAAAACTGGGGCTGTGAACTGGTGTGAGTCAGCAGTGTTGCATCTGACATGTTATTAAGGATGGAGTAACCCTCCCACAGGCTGCCTGGGTTTCACGTTGTAGAGAGCAGTCCCTGGGCAGCCTGCAGAGCACAAAGCCAGCTGCTCTCTGCTGTGCCTGCAGGCAGGCACTGGGAGTCCTGGGAACCTGCCTGTGGACATGGCTGAGAGGAGAGAGGGGAGCAGAGTGTTGGGAAGCAGCTGAAGCAGCACTAGGGTGGGAATCACAAAGCACCACTTCTTCATGTGTGTAGCTTGTGGCTTGAACCTGTGGATTTAAGTACAATATTCCTGTGTCCTATGAGTGGGATTTCAAAGCTGCCCTCGCAATACAACCTGGATGCCAAGACTGTCTCTTGACATCCCTGTCTCTCTGGGTACGACTTCCACTTGAGCTATGTGAATCAGGACAGTCATCTCAGTCCAAACCTGAGAGTCAGCCTAACTCAGACCTCAGTAGGGATGGTGGCTAAAAATAAATACCCAGGGAAGGTGGTAATCATAGGCACAATAAGTAGTGTTTCTTCCCTGGGAATCTCTGCTGTTCCTGATGCTGTATGGATCCAGGAGGAACATTGGATATCCCTCATTGAATATTTTTGCTATCGATGTGCCTATTTGTTCTGCTCCTGACATGTTTGAAAGACAATTTAGTATTTGTTTTATTCCTCAAGCAAAATACATCTTGGACTTTCTTTTGCCCACCTTACTATGCTTATTCTGCCAGACATAGTAATGACCTGGTTGACCACTCATCTACTTTGTACTGAAAACACCTAAACAACTACATTCCTGTAGGGCTGATTATTTTCTGAGGCTTTCTTGTATGCTAATCTTCCACCTTTCTGGATAACAGAAGTATGTTGTGATTTGCTACCAGAAAAATAGAGAGTAGTTCAGCTTGCTCCATAACAGAGAACTGTGGGTTCTGCTTTTAAATCTCCCAGTAACACATTTGGATGACCTCCATGAAATCCCAGTCTGGGCTGAAAGGCTTTGTCTGGTTGCTGCTGAAACACTGATTATTCACATAAGCTCAAAAATAATTGCTGATCAAGGTTCTGACATTCTTGGTATTTTTTTTTTTCTAACAGTAAATAATTTGTAAAATCTGATGCACAATAAACTAAGCTTCTCATAGCCAAATGAAAGAGTGAATTTAGAATTATGTAGCCGAAAAAGAACTTTTTTTCTTTGACAATCCCAGTAACTTGTTTCAAATTGTTAGTTTTGTGTTACATGTTCCTTTTTTTATTTTTTTTTTTTTGGAATGTGCTGAGGTAGCTGTCTAGAGGAGTTAAATCTTCATCTCTACAGATAATATATAAAATGACAGCTAAAGCCATCCCTGAGTTTGGGGAAAGCTTCTGAATGGGAGAAAAACATTATTTTATGCTTTCTTGTTAGAAATATGTCAGATTCCAATTCTTTTTTTATTTTTTTTAAAATACAAGCACATCTGCTGAGACCTGCTGCAAATTTACTTGCTTGAGGAAACAACTCAGCTATCTGATGGTGACAGTCATGATGTCCTGAAATGAATTTGGCCCATAACAGTAGTGACAAAATAAACAGTTTTGAGGAATCAAACAGCCCCCATATGACAAAACAGCAGTTGCATAAAATGTGCTGTCTGTTTTGATAAAAATGTGTCTACATTTTTTGTCTTTATATTTAAAGGAAAAATATTCAGGGGAAGTAGAATCCTTGTTTCAAAATAACTTTGCTGGTGATGTTACTCTTGTGCTCATCTATATAAATGTGTTTGGGGTTTGTAACAGCTTATTAACCAGAGGTTTCTTTCCTCATGACTAGCACTCCAAACCTCTGTAGTCAGGTTTCCCAGTGTATTTTTTTGCCACTTGGACCTGTTACTCCTGTATGTGCTTGTATAAACCATCTGTGAGTGTGGCTCAGAAATTGTAGCTTTGCTCTGTTTTTTGTCCCCAAAGGAATAAGAAGTCAGTTTGCATCTCAGGGTGTTGTTACTGTCTCTTCTGTTTTCTGAGCAATTTTTTTCTCTTGGCTTAGGTGTTCAAGACATGATGCATAACTCCCTTATAAAATTTAGTGGGATAAAATGAAAAAGGTTAATATTTTAAATTTTTCAGTTCTGTGTAAACATGAAGAGCAGTTTTAAAAGGTTGAATATTAATAAGCACTGTAAGGGCATACATTTTTAATGTGGCTGCTGCCCACATTTGAAATTAGGTCATTCAGATTTTCTTCTTGCTGTTTATTCCAGCAGTTAATACAGCACATGAAAGTAGAGTTCAAGACCAGTGGTTTTTACTAATTAGAAGGCTGGAGTTGGTATTTGGAAGGCAAAATATGAAACTATTTACCTATTTATCTCTAGTAACTCTTGAAGAAGCTGGTAAACCTAGAAATGAAATGAAGGAGAGGCAAAGCTATGTGTTTTAAATTGTATTTTGCAGTTTCTCCCAGCTGGAAACAAGACAGGAGTCTGATTTCAAATGTTTGCAGCATGCAGTTGGAGATGTGCCAGGTTGGCACTATAAAACATTTGCACTGGGGCTTTGGTGGGGGTTGGCATTGTTATTGACTTTCCTAAGGAGTTTTAAAGGTTAGCCAAAGAAAAAGTTGATCTTTTAATGGGGTTACAAATTAGTCTTTTTCTCTATAAGAGTACCTTTAGTGCCAGATTTCCAATAGGTATATTTTGTAAAAAGGAAGTAAATTTTTTTACATACTTTTTAAATCCCTGTTTGCATTATCGTTTGCAAGATGCCAATTTCTGTGCACTCAATAAATAATGGAGATGCAGCTCTAAATGTCTCGCATTCACTCATGAGCAGCAGTAAGTAACAGGAACTCTTAGAAAGCTGAAAATGGTCTGGAAAGCTTTTTAGTTACTATGTACCATCTCTTGCAAAGCTACTTAAAAGTTAAAGTGTATACAAATTAGTTCCTGTAAAGATACAAAAATAATGATAATCTGGTGTTTGCAGTTGTCACACTTGGAATGAAGTGTAACATTGTTATGTTTAAAGCAAGTTAGACTACTACAAAAATAATGAAAATGTTTTTTTTCTTTCAGCTCCAGCGGTAAACAGATTCACCAGACGTGCATCAGGTAAGAGGAATGAAGTTCCAGTTGTCTACATAATAGTTGAAACATTATGCTGACAGTGACTGTCACGTAGAATGTAATATGACATTAGTCAATGTTCTGTAAAGATGTTGGACTTGGGCTAATCTCTAATTTGTTACCTGCTTTACTGAAAAATGTAGCCAAGTTTTCAGGTCATGGAACTTGCATGAAACCTTCTTGTTGCTGTGGAATTTATTAAAAACCTAAGCTTCCCCCCAATTTAAAGAAAATTATTTCAGTTCTAGCAGATATGAAAGTTGAAAGCAAGAACTGAATATAAACTGAATGTAAGCAGCGTTATACCTTATAAAACCTAAAGCAATTTCACGATCAGCTATGCATGAGGAAATGTACAGCTGTACTGGAAATCTCACTGTCCAAACCCTGGCTGGGTTGTGTGCATGGTGTGTTGTGCTGTGCAGAGCTGGCAGATCAGCTCTGGAAGCACCATTGCCAAGGTGGTGTGTGGTGTTGGGTGGGCACCTGCCTCACCCAGGTCCGCTTTGTGTATTCTTCAAGTTAACTTGGTTCTTGCTGGCTCAGAGAACTTTACCTTATTTCCATTACATGTAACAGATCCCTCCAAATTACGTATTGTTAAAAGTTAATATTCTTGGCCTTTCCTTATTTTGCTGTGTTATGTCCTTTTGGCTTAATTTTTCATGGTTTTTTTCTTCTGAATTGTGATCCAGAATCTGGATCTTATTTGTTTGAAGTACTACAAATCTGAAAATGTGGTATAAAAGTCACCATGAAATGTAATGAGACTCATGGCTGACTCATAAAGAGTCAGGAGAGCAGGAGATGTGAGCTATTCATAGTCATTTCAGTATGTTTAACATCCAAGTATAAAATGCTGTTTGTTTTCAACTTCAGGTCATTTTTAATAAACATATTTAATAATGCAGTAAGTCTATCCAGACTTCTGGTTTTGCTAGTTACAACCTCAGTCAGGTAGTCTCTTGTCAATGTAAAAATACGAGTGAAAATCCTCAGGTTTACTGAGGAGCTGTAGAGAAAAAGGATTTGCAGGATTGGTGCATAGCATATCATAGAATCATAGAATGGTTTGGGTTGTAAGGAACCTTAAAGATCACCCAGCTTCAACCCCCTGCCATGGGCAGGGACACCTTCTGCTATCCCAGGTTGCTCAGAGCCCTGCCCAGCCTGGCCTTGGACACTTCCAGGGATCCAGGGGCATCCATAGCTGGTCTGGGCAACCTGTGCCAGTGACTGACCACCTTCACATGTGTATCACCAAGGAAGAAAATGTAATTCGTTCCAAATATTCTCATGTTTTAATTAAGGATAATACTTCATGAGGTACTGTAGTTTGAAATGAAAGGAATGATTCGTTTACTAGTGCTCAGTAACAGTGAGCAGGACTCTATACAAATCAGATTTCATGTTTTAAGGAGAGTTTTGCTGTGACTGATTGATAGCTGACATTAATGAATGCGGTCCTTCTAACAGATGTGTGTTAAGCTTTTGCATTCAGAGATTTTGATTGTTTGAAAAGCTAATACTTGCACACAAAAAGCCCCCAATCAGTTATTCTTAATGTTTCTTTAATATTAAATTAACATTTATTTGTAAAAGGAAAATAAAAACATAAGTCTGAAAGTTTCGTGCAATTATCGGGGAAATAATTTCTGTAGGGAATTAATATTTCATGTATTTTGGTCTTGTTGTGGAGAGGTAGAATAGTTATCTTATTCGGAATAATGAGTCAGGCGGCGTAGTAAATCAGATGTAAATCATGTGAATACATTTCAAGCTCAAACAAAGTAATGCTGCAGTCCACTATTTGTACTATTTTATTAAGTTAGTGGTAGCTTTAATAGTTAAAATAACTATTTTTCAAAGAAGGAAGCCTGTGAAAGGTGATAGTTCTTTCTTTTCTTAAATGATAAATGACTGTCAGAGAAGTACAATACATTTAAGAAACTTCATAAGATATAAAATTAAAAATATAAATCAGACTATGCTGATAATATAAACATTTCACAAGGATGCTTGCAGTCTTAATCATATTTTTAAATCCATTTCTTTTAACAGTTGTCTGTGTAGATTAAGGCCATCACGATACCTTGCAAAGGGAAAAGCTAGATAGTAGCTGCTGGGCTTGATTTTTTTTATGCTTGGTAGCTTAACAGCCTTCTGTAGTCAAAGCTGATTCTCATGTTTAGGAAATGCCATATGTATTATGTAGGCAGACCAAATGAAATGTAGGATTTTTTTCCTTGAATATGAGTTTCTTTTAATTTTAGGCTGTTTGGCTAAGAGTTATTTTAAAATTTGAAATGTGCAATATTGTTGATTCTTGAGTGCTTTTGAAGATTTTCTTCTGGTGAATGTATCCCCAAGCTTGTGGTGAATATTCGGAGAGTTAGCTGTAGAATGTGGTTTCATGTTGCATCTGTTAATGATACTGCAGACTGATTCTGGGAGTGTGTGACTTCAGGGCCCCATTTTGTCATGCCTCTGCCCATAGGTTCTCTCTACTTTTCTTGCACAGACCTAGGAGTTGTGATGCCTGAGCGTGGATAGATTTAAATAAAACAGAAATACATGAGGTTCTGGTGCCTTGATTTGCATTGAGTTTCCAACATTTCTTCACAGAGAACAATAATTCTCTACAATGGGTATTTTGATGTTTCTGTTACTTCTTGGGTAATGCCTAGTATTTTACTTGGTTGCATAAGATACAGTTATTTTTCCTAACTGAGCTAGAAATTAGGCACCCAGAGTTTAATTGCTGAAGCACCTACTGAAAATAATACAGTACAGCATTTATTATTTAACAGCTGTTCCTGTTAGCATGCTGAGAATGTATTAATGAACTGTCATTGGTATGTAAGGAAAAAAGCAAAAGTAAGCTAGGATAAATGAGTTGTTCTAGAATTCCAGTTCTTAAAATTTATTGAGCTACCTAATTAGGTATCTCTGATGTGTGTTTATTCATATGTATGTGTATATTTGCAATGTGGGCTCTATACATAAAATACACTTTTAGTGCTGGTGACAGCTACTCACAGGTTAGTTAATAATGCATTCCATTGTTCTAGGCTATGCACAAAGAATAATAGATATTACACTCTTAAAAAGAGGAGTTTAGTAAGAAGAGGAGATTAAAAATACTTTATAGAACTAGAATGAACAATGAGACAGCTGCAAGTAGTTAATCCTTAATTTTTCTTTTCAAATCTGCTGGCACTAAGATGAAGAGAAAGGAAAACAACTGTTGAGACAATCAAGAGACTTGGGTGTGGAAAAAGGGGGAGCATGAACGGCACCCCTTCGTCCTTCAGATAGGATGTGAGAGGTTCTGTGCAGCTTCATACAGGGGAAAATCTGGGAGCACGTTTGTCAGAACAGTTTCTTCTACTTTGTGTAAGGTGCCGTTAGGAAGAAAGTAACAAAATAAGAGTTTTGGTCTGCAATGTCTTTGAACCATTGTGTGGACTGGATTAGTCATGCCCAGAGTAGAATTTATATATATCACTTCTACTTTTCAGTTTAATAATTCCTGCAGGAAGCATGGCAAAGTACTTAAGAATCAGGGTGAATTTTACTGCATTTAGACTACAGGAGTCCTGTTAGTGAAGGAATGGCTAATTGCTTTCTGAAATTATGGAAGAGCATAGGTGATATCAAATTAAATGGTTTTATATAAACTAGTATTTAGGAAGAGCAAATCGACATTGCTAACCAAGAATAGAAAATGTCCCTAGGAACAATATTTCACTTTTGATTTTTCAATCAACTCAACTATATTGAGTTTTTCTTAAAAAGATTGGCACCCACTTTCCTGTGGCATATTAAAAATTGTCAGAGAAAGGCAGCATACTGAAATGAAGTGCTATTCCCTTTTATAGAGTAAGGCAGAAGCTGGGGTTGTACCAAAAATAATGTTGTGGAATTAAGTAGCTGTAAAGTCCCCTTTGAAATGCTCAGGTAGGATGCAGGGTTGTTGTAGAAACACATTGAGTGACAGAAGAAAGAAGAATGAAGGATTTTATTGATGAACTAGTAATTCCAGTTTTTCAAGAAGAATTAATGGTTCTACTTCTTCTGAGTGATGAATAAACCCCAAACTGAATTCAAGTGACATTGGATTCACCTTTGTTCATTACACACATGTAGTTAATGTAAAATTTGAAATATTCAATGTATCACATTTCTGAAATAAGCAAGGACATAGATGACATACAGTGCTGTCTAATACTAAAACTCAAGCACTAAGGGTGCCATTGTGGTGAGGAAAGCCAGAAGAAAAAGTGCTATCAGAATTTGAGTGTGTATCTACATTGCATGAACAGAGTACACTAAAGAAGGCATATTGTGCCTTGTCAGTGTCCTTCCTACAATTACCATCACTGTAGCACTCAAATCCTTTGCTGAGTAAAAATAAGGGTGTGGTGCAGTGAGCTGTAGGTACCTTAGAGCCACTGGTCAGGAGAAATGCTGTGCTTTAGTCTGGTCCTGGTCCTGCTTAAAGCACATGTATCATCAAATATCCTGAGCTGGCAGGAAAGTACAACTCCTGTCCCAGCAGAGGACACCCCAAGAGTCACACCATGTGCCCAAGACATTGCCCAAATGCTTTATGAGCTCCATCACACTTGGTGCTATGGCCGTTTTCGTGAGGAAGCTGTCCCAATGCCCAACCACCCTCTGGGTGAAGAAAGTTTTCCTAATGTCCAACCTAAACCTCCCTGACACAGCTTCATGCTGTTCCTTTGGGTCCTGTCCCTGGTCACCTGAATGAAGAGATCAGTGGCTGCCCATCCCCTTTCCCTTGTTAGGAAGCTGTGGACAGCTGTGAAGTCTCCCCTCTGTCTCCTTCAGGCTAAAAAAGTCAAGTGACCTCATCCATTCCTTGGCTTTCTCCTTCAGACCCTTCAGCATCTTCATAGCCCTCCTTTGGACATTCTGTAATGGCTTTAGATCTTTATTGAGGCACCCAAAACTGCTCTCAGCACTGGAGATGAGGCTGTACCAGTGCAGTGCAGAGCAGGACAATCCCCTCCTTTGCCTGGCTGGCGATCCTGTGCCTGATGCCCTCAAGACATGCTTGGCCCTCCTGGCTGCCTCCACTGCTGGCTCTTTGACTCTTGGGAATGAAGAACTGATCTCAGAATCTGCCCCACAACACTTCTGGGTCTGTGGAAAGTTAGTGATAAAAGCTGTTTTCCATATGATCCATAATTAATTGATCCAACTTTCTTTCTTTAGTTCTTCTTGCATAGACTATTTGCTGTGCCCTTCTGCAAATGAGACAGTCACAGAAACAAGAGTTTAAATTGCTCTTGTTTCCCTCTTATATTTTCTGGCAATTTGAGAAGAGTTCCTGTAGAAAAATGAAGTATTAACATAGCCCTCAATGCTTAACGAACACTCCTAAATGCTCATTAAAGAATGCTCATTTCCCTCCTAACCACTGTTTCAATTCAGAATGTTTGATAAATAACATCATGATGTTAAACTTGGGAGTATTTGTTCCTGTCCTGTTGTTACCTTGAGATTTGTTGTGTTTGGTGCGGATCTGAAGAAGAGCATGTGTGCTCAGAAGCTCTTCTGCCTCCTTCTGGGTTCAATTGTTTTGGCTGTTCTAGTGACAGATTCTGCCCGTGAAACTTTCTCCTCTCTCATTTGCATTGAATGTATACAAAAACTCTTACATATTACATTGTATAGTTGGACAGTAGTATTGTTCAAAAGAAAAAATCTGGGCTATCTGCATTACTTCATGAAGTTTTTAAGTGGTTCATATTCGACTTTCATTTATTCCTCTTTTAAAACTCCAAAACCTGAAACATAGATTCTAGCAGGTTGTAGCAAAGTGTTTTCTTGTATACATGATCGAATATGAATTTTTCAGAGCCCATTGATGGAGCTGAGTTATAGAAATAGGCAAACTATTGCAAATTAATGCCATGCCATGTTTTAGATACAGCTATCTTTAAGCTATTTTTATCATAACACTTAGGGCTTAATAAGAGATTTTGTAGATGCATACTATAAGGCAAAGATGTCTCTGCAATCATACAATTCTTGACTGAATTTATAAACTGACTAAAATGTACAGAGTAGTAATTTTTAAATTCCACAAGCTGGTAAAGCTAGATAGCAACTGTTTCTTTAGAAAATAGGAGAGTTGAGTTTTGAGTTCACAAATTGCTGTGTATACCTCTTTATAGGGAATTGTAATTTTTCCTGCTGTCTTAGTATTACCTTTGGAAAGCATTCTGCATGTGGGTTTGTATCAATAAAATTATTCATTGTAGTTTTTTCAGCTATTTGGGTTGGTCTTGTTTCAGACATATGAAACATAAACATAAACATTGGTGTTGAAATATGAATCAAATTTGTCTGTATGGAGAGTTGCCCAGCCTGTTTGAGGAAGAGCTCAGACATCCTAGCAAGGTACCTAGCAAGGTATCAAGTTGTTAGACTGATTGACCAATACCTTTAAACCCATTTTGTGTGTAACTGGTAAATAAGATGGGTATGGAAAAGTGTTTTATATGTCAAGCCCTACCTGCAGCCAGCAGCATGGCCTCATCCATAACACTATTTGGGAATGGTCCTGTTTGGGACTGTGCCCAGGACCCTGCTGGAGCCTGGTGTGGGTGAGTGAGTGTGGTGGAGGCAGGGGTGTGGTGGCACCATTCTGAGCCAGAGGCCATGGCTGGATAACACCGGTTCTGAGCTGGAGGGAGTGGGTGGATAACACTGGTTCTGAGCTGGAGGGAGTGGGTGGATAACACTGGTTCTGAGCCAGAGGCAATGGTTGGATAACGCCGGTTCTGAACTGGAGGGAGCGGGTGGATAACACTGGTTCTGAACTGGAGGGAGCAGTCAGGGCAACTGCAGTCAAGTTGAGCTCCGTGCTGAGCACTTTCTGCATGTGGCTCACTCCCTCTTTTTTACACACTTTTGTTATTAATATTGTTGCTGTTACTGTTCTTTCCTTATCTTTTTGCTGTTTCCAGTAAATTGCTCTAATCTCAACCCATGATCTTTACCTTTTGTGCCTCCAGTTCTCCTCTCCTGCCCACTGCAGGGGGAAGAGAAATGTGTGAGTAGCAGCATGGTTTGGAGAGTCTCAGTGGGAGCAGTAAATTCTTAAACCTCAACAATTTTCTGTTTTAACCTGCTTCTAAGTTTGCATTCATTATTGGTGATCTTAGAGATCCCAATAACCCATGATCAGAGAAGTTAATAACCTTTCAATGCTTTTATCAGGATTCTCATAACTCATGGTTTTGAAACAAATAAAATAATGTTTTTTTTTAATGAGAATGGATTCATGTTGCTGAAAGAAAGAGGAAGGATTTTAAAATAAATGTGGAACAGGAGTGTATTGATAGTCATTATTTAAGAGTTCTGATCTTTTTTCTTTAAAATATTTCAGTGTCTGTGTCTATGATAAGCTCCTCTTTGGTTGCTATATTGTTCTTCCACACTTGTGTGAGGCTAGGGAGGTATGCTCCCTCCACTGTAACTGATAGAGCATGAACCTGTAGGCTGTTGTATCTGCTTACCAGTTTTCCAAAACAACTCCATTCCATCTGTGACTTCATGTGGTTTGACCTTCATGCTATAGAAGATTTCTTCTGAAGGATAAAAGATGAGTAAGACAAGGCATGTTTTACGTAGCAAGTTGTTCAAAATGGAATAACAGTATTTGTTGCATTAATGTGAATGCATCCTTAAGGGGTTAAGGTGAATAATTCTTGTTCTAATAACAATTTTGTGTGAAAGTGAAAAAGATTGATTTCTGGTGTCTTCACAATTATTGTGAAGAATTATAATGAGCATGCCAGAGTGAAAAATTACTACAATTTTTCTTTGCTACAATGCCACAATCCACTAATGAGGAAAATTGTATGTATTTATTATGTAGAATAGGAAGCAGAACTCCATGAGAAAATAAAGAAAAATGGCTTGTCAGAGGAAATATTAAATGGAATTGTTTGAGCCTTGTTTAGTTTTCTTGTTAAACCTGAGATTGCATGGAAACACTAACTCTTTCCCTTCTAGATACACAAGAAAATAATGAAAATTTGGAGATTCACTTTTAAATAACCAATCACAGAAGAGGAAACCCATCATTCTAAATGCAAAGCTTCAGTCAGTCTTTGAAACCATCTTTCACTCTGAACATCAGCTACACACTGCAACAAAATTTGGAGTTTATACCCTTACCATTGTTTTGCATGCAGCAGTCACTATAGTAAGTGATGAATGCATCTTTAAGGCACAAATTCAATGCCTACTTATCAGCCCTTTTCTCTCCTGCTATCACAGTCTGAGTTTTGAAAATACAGCTTCCAATTGGAGCAATACTCTAGCAAAACTGTGCTCTCTGAGCTGGGGATTTGGAACACTAAAAGGGGGAAGTCCTAAATAATCATTACTTTCTAGATTCTCATATTCTTGCCAGTGAGCAACAGGAAGAGACATATTTTTTCTGCTAGCATTGATCTGGGGACTGCTTTCACACCTGTTCCAGTTGGTTCACAGCTGAATACACTTAGTCTTTTGTTCACTTTTTTTTGGTCTATCCCATCATAGTCATATATTACATATAGCAATATATCATCATAGTAATATACTAATATCAAAGGTAGTCATGCATACAATTTAATTTTTTCAGGCATTTTCCTTACTGAGAAGATAAGCACTAATCTTATTCTTTATTTTAAAAAACTGCTCCATTTACACTATCCATTGGTGAATAAGTTCCTGGGGAATGCCAGCCATCACAACTTTGGGGTTTAGGTTCAAATAGATGAAGTCAAAGAATCAGCCAACAGCTGACAAAAATGTCTGTGCATGTATTTATAAAGAACATAGCAGAAATGTCTCCCTATATAATGCTTACCTATTGTTCTGTAGGATTTTTAGACGTATCACAGAATCAATCACATTTTCTCATGGTTAATGTGAAGGAATGCTTCAAATGCAAAACACCTAATAAAGAAGAAGAGAAATGCTTACGCCTACTGTGTGGCATAATTACAATGAAAAAGAAGAGATCCTAATCTGAAAGATCTTGAGGTGTGCTCCTGGGATCGGTTGGTTCGTGAGTAATTACAGCAGAGAATCCAAATTGTCATTGTGGTTCAGTAGTGCCCAACAACACGAATGTGTTATTGCACGTTGGTGAGGACTGTACGTTTTGTTAATTGGCTTTCTTAACTCTGCAAGTCAAATTGTGTAGGAAGAACAAGTATGGAGTATCCCATTGTTCATCCTGATATGTATGGGACTTATTAGACCAGCACAGGTGGCTTCTTTAATATGCCATCCAGGAAATTGGTCTGTTGCAAGAATGAGGAAGGGAGAGTGGTACAGTTCTTATGGGTCAGTGCAAGAAACACAGTCCATGTGTGAAAGATACTAAAATGCTGTTGGAGAATGGTCACGCAGCTGTCACAGTAGCAAAGCAGAGGCAGGAGCAACAGAGTGTGACAATTGCTGATACACTGGGTTAGCAAGGGCCTGGAAAAGAGGAGTAGGAAGCCTATGCTTGATGCAGTCAAAAAGAACAATTAAGTGGGATTTCAAATCCTTTGTGGTACGCCTACCACCAAGTGCCCAGCAGCAGTGCTTGTTGGGTGTGAGACACCCTCGCTGCCTGCACTGTGCACATTCCCATCTCTGCAGAAAACCTGCCCTGAAAGGGAAGGCAGATTAAAACATGTGATGGTATAAAAGCTGTGCTGCATAAAGGAGACAAAGGCTGCCTGCTATTAGAGGCTGGTTTGCTGCAGTCTGACACAAATGTAGAGGTGTATATCGCCATGCTAATGCTCTGTACCTGCTGATGTGATTATGGAGCTCATGGTATCCTCACACCTGACTCTGAAACCAGTTGTTTAAAACCTTCTGCACAGAACTGGACTGTGGAATGGTCAAGAAACTGTAGATTTAAAGTTTAAAGTAACAGGAATAATTTAATTCCCCACACAACAACGGATATTACTGTCACCTAACACAGAACAAAAAACTGTCCTGAGAAATTTACATATAAAGCACTTAATTGAATGGCACACAAGCTTATGGTTTATGTTTTTCAGCTTTTTAAATCAGGTAAATCTAGCAAAGTAGAGTGTGTAACTGTTGGTGTAGAGAGATGCTTTAAGTGGAATATAATGTTAACGATTTTGTTGAAAAAGGTATTAATTTGGAAAAAATATTTGACAATAAATACAACCCACTAAGTAATGGTATTTTCTCTACTTCCCTAAAAGCCATAAGCCATTTTGTCACATACTATCATTCATTTATGTATTCTAACTTTATAAGCAGGATTTCTTACATGTTTTCTTTATGAGTAGCCCTTGTGCAGACAAAGTCTCAGGCGTGCCAGCTGGCTTTCTTTGCCAGTTGTTGTGGTGATGATTTTCCAAATTACTTTTTCATTTTTAATTTTTATTTTGATGATCAGGTTGGGGTGAAAATGATTTAAAATTGTGATATAGTGCACTGACACTTGTTTGAAATTCTTGATTTAAATAGCAAATTTTTCAAGAGTGTGCCAACTTTACTTTTCACAAAAAAATACATTTAAAAAAATAAAATATATAAAGTTACAGAATGTTTTTATTCTATTAAAAAGTTACTTTCTCCTGTACTTGGCACTGCCAAGGACACACCAGTGTTCAGTTTTGGGCCCCTCACTACCACAAAGACATGGAGATGCTGGAGCAAGTCCAGAGAAAGACAACCCAGCTGGGGAAGGGTCTGGAGCACAAGCCCTACAAGGAGCAGCTGAGGGAGCTGGGGGTGTTCAGCCTAGAGAAAAGGAGGCTCAGGGGAGTTCTTATCAGGGTCTATAACTCCTGGAAAGGAGGTTGTAGCTGGGTGAGAGTCAATGTCTTCTCCCAGTGAACAAGTGACAAGGGGAAATGACCCTCAGTTGCACCAGGGGACATACACATTGGACATTGGGAAAAATTTCTTCACCTAGAGTCATGAAGCATTGGAACAGGCTGCCCAGGGAAGTGATGGAGTCCCTATCCCTGCAAGTGTTCAAAGAATGAATCGATGTTTAGTGGGTATGGTGGTATTAGAACAAAGGTTGGACTTGATGATCTTGGAGGTCTTTTCTAGCCTTAATGATTCTATGATTCTTATGGTAACTGGATTTATATAATTTTGATTACTGAAAAACACCACTAATACTCATAATTCTGGCATAGCCATATATTTCTGGCAAATAGTTGTTAGGATATACTATTTTGTGGTTCACTTTTGGCCATAATGCCATCCTTATTTGGAGTTGGAGAAAGTTTTTTCAATACCTGTGACATTTTCAAAGCTGAAGCAAAATCAGTTCCAATGTTGGGTGACTTTTAGTTTAAGAACTGCATACATGACAAAATAGCTTTAAAATTTATCATTAAAAGCTTTGCATTAAGCTTGAATTATTAAATAGAAAAAAACCTTGTACACCAGAAGCTGTAATTGACTGATCATGAGTTACCTTTTCTATCATGAATTTTCACACCTTTATGTTCAGGACTAGGCCTTATTTTTTACAAGCTCTAAATATATCCCATCAATTTGAATGAGAAAGGAGGTGCTCAGTTGGCTGGAGGTTGAGGTGGTAACTGGTTGTATTGTGCAAGAGAGGAAGCAAATTTCAGGGGCATTTCTGTTCATGTCACACTTCTTATGCAGGGCTCTTTAATCAAAACACAACATGATGGAGAGATCATTTGCAAAGGCATTATTTATATGAGCAATTGGAATTGTCGCTATTTATAGACTGGTTGCAATCACATCTGACGACTGGGTTTCTTAGTGCATTTATCATACGAGTGATGCCAGCGGGAACTCTGTATTTACTTCCCCATGCTGCCATTTTTAATGAATACTTCTTTTTAATGAAACTTCTCTATTATTCTTCCTGGTGTTGGTTTCATGACTGCAAAGTTAAAACTACCACCGTCCTTCCTTCCTGAGGTAAAATCAACGCACTTTAATGACTGGATTGTGAAACAGCACATTGGTGCAGGTGGGTAGAGCTATGTAAGTGGCTTAATGGAAAGGAGTAATGTAACCCTGGGCTGGCTGGATTAATGGAGGCAATTTTTTACCAGCCATCAGGGATGTGCACCCCTTTGCTAACAACCAAATGTTTAGCATCATAACTTTTGGAGGGTTTTAACCTACGTTTTTATTTTGTTTTCTGCACAAAATGAACTGGGAGTGGCATGCCTTCATGTTGTCCACTTATTTTTGGGGAGGATTGTGTGCAATGAAGACTTACTATTCTGTTTTCCAGTAGAGTCATTGATCCTTTAGCTGGTACAGACACAGACGTGTATTGATACAGATACAGATGTGTATATATGGGTATATTATGTTAAAAACATTTAACTTCATGAGGGCTTAAAAATATGCTGGGGGCCTTCTGCTGTGCCCACTGAAACCTGTGGCAATATTTATTTTTTTAATGAAGGTTTGACTGATTTTTAAAAATTTTTAGTTTTTAAAGGTGAGTTTATTTTGTTGAGAAGTTATGAATGTGTTTATATTATGAGGAAGATCTTAAAATTTCATCAACAGTTCGCTGTATTTTTTTATCTTCCCTCTTGCACTGAGCCTTTTCTTAGGTTTTCAGTGGTGACAGCATAATAAGAAACATTTTATTTTGAACTGTTCTTGAAAAAGAATAAATAAAAATATGAAAAGCCTGTTTCTTAACTATAGGTGTTACAGTAGAAATTCATGTCTATTTTAGATAGTTTTGTTATCATCAATAACTTATTGTGTTTTTCTGTAGGTGATACTCTACATAGTTATTGACAGTGTTTCTATACATCCTCCTCCTTACTGTAGATCACACATTATTTTTCCTTGGCAGTACTTGCAAGGACTCAGTACCTGACCCTGCCTCATTTTCGGAGGGAGGAGCAGGTTACAGCACAAGCTGTAGCAAACTCAGAGAAGTGTTGGATCCTGCAGCCACTCTGCAGAGATTAAATACTTTCTGCTTAGGCAGATTTTCTTCTTCATGGTGCATCCCGTTCTTTTTGTTTAAAGCAGTAATGTCTTTATAATTTATGTCTATTGCTGTGAGACTTGAGAGATTTGCATTCCATCTTTGATCCATATTTTTATTTTTAAAATAACTATTTTTTTATTGCACAGAAAGTGATGCATTCCTGATGAATGCTCTATTTGCTATTCTCTTAAATTCGGCAAGGGGAGGGATCAGGTGCCCTTGTTGCACAGGAGTGGAGTGGAGAAAGCCATCAAGGCCTCACCTGGTTCACGTGTCTGAGGTTTCAGTGATCCTCTTGGTCACTGCCAGGGGCAAGCACCACTCTGGGTACCTCTGGGACAAAACTGATGCAGTTCCTAAGACGGCTTCTCAAGAAAATGTCTTTTACCAGACTGGTCATGATTAAGTGGAGCCCATGGAGCTCCAAGTCTTGTGATATGGATAAAGCCTCTGAGTTCACACTTTATAGCACCAGCTTACCAAATCTACACCAAGATATTAAGCATATGTCAGCTTTCAGTTTTGGGCCCTTCTCTACTCCAGGTGCTAGAGCAAGTCCAGAGAAGGGCAATGGAGCTGGGGAAGGGTCTGGAGCACAAGTCCTGCGAGGGAGGAGCAGCTGAGGGAGGGATGTGGGGGTGTTCAGCCTGGAGAAAAGGAGGCTCAAGGGAGACCTTACTGGTCTCTACAACTGCCTGAAAGGAGGCTGTGGCCAGGATGGGATCAACCTCTTCTCCCAGGCCACTAGCAACAAGAAGAGAGGGCAGAGCCTCAGGCTATGCCAGCAGAGGTTTTGTTTGGACATCAGAAGGAATTTCTTCACAGAATGGGATATTAAACACTGGAATGGGCTGCTCAGGGAGGTGGTGGAGTCACCATCCCTAGAGGTGTTCAAGAAAAGAGTGAACGTGGAACTTGGTGCCATGGTCTAGTTCATAAGGTACTGACCAGTCAGAGGTTTGACTTGATGATCTCAGAGGTCTTTTCCAACATTATTGTTTCTGTGAAAATAGTTTCAAATGAGCTACATAGAAGAATTTTTTAGTATAAAACAGTAATGAATTCTGGTCCCTCTAATATTGGGGGCATTGGGATATAAACACCAATAGCATGCTCAGACCTACAATCAGTAGCATTTTTGTCTTTTATGTATCTGACTCTTTGCAGTTCCTGGAGCTTTTCCATATTTTGATGATCATTCTTCTGTATATCCCATTATTATCCAGACTTCTCAGTTTCTTCATATTACTGATTTCTCTTTGTGTGACTTTGTCTAAGATGGAAAATGTTCACCAGACTTGAATGATCTATACACTGGCTTGTGTGTACTGTGCAACTTTGAGAGCTTCAACTAGTTGTAAATAACTTTCCCTTTAAGCTTGGCCCACTGAAAGGTCCCTAAGAGTATTAAAAACCCACGCTGATTTATAAGTGTTTACATGAAGTGTAGTACCTTCAAATTCATTTGTCACAGTATTTCAAGCATGGCACTGTTTATTTTCAACACTTGTAGCTTTCAATTTTTATTGCTTTTTATTGTTTTCTATTTCTTTATAATTGGAATAGCTTTATTTAGTACACCAGCAGTGGGTACCTCAGCAGTCTGATTCATTCAACTCAGTGTGGTTCATTCAGCCAGAATAGTTTTGTTATCTCCTAGCTGTGCTGTTATCATGCTAACTTTTACACTGAATGAATATTGCATGATTAAACCTCAAATTTCTAGAAGTCTCGAGGGAACTGTGTACAAATTAAATCAAGTTCTTTAGCACTGCTACTTACACATGGGGTGTTTATAAAAGAAAGAATTTCCTTGGCATTCCTTCATCTTTTTCTGTGGCCTTCATTATTCCCTCTAAGTTTGATCTCTAGAAGAACATTCTGTTACAAATAATTGTTTTGGCTGAAGAAGCTAGATGCCACTCTGTCTAACACTAAGGGTTCATTTATTCTTTGATATTTAATAGAGTTGTTATTGAAAAGCAGCTGTAGATACTTCGTTTCCTGGGAGAAAAGAACTATAAGCCTGAATTCTAGCACCTGGAAAAGTGAGTTGTTAACTCTTTAATTTGTGCTGTAATTCTAGGAGCTTTTGTGAAAAGTGGTTACCTGGATACAAGATTTTTTAGGATATTGGTTTCAGTAAATGTGAAGTGTTTGGCTCAGGATCTTTAGTATTTTGCCCTTTCAAATTTAAAGGAATTGTAGCTTACACAAGGGAAATATGGTATTATCTCTTCTCTCATGAAGTAAAAATAGAAATAAAAATATATCTTCCCTTCTATTCAGTAACAATAATCTCATGTGTATATTGTTTTCCTGAAAGTATGGTTCTCTTTTGCATCCACTGCACAGTTTCAAGAGGAAACTGAGTTAGAAGCA
This sequence comes from Parus major, assembly GCF_001522545.3. Classification (NCBI taxonomy): domain Eukaryota; kingdom Metazoa; phylum Chordata; class Aves; order Passeriformes; family Paridae; genus Parus; species Parus major. The sequence goes on from NC_031773.1 coordinate 13,066,732, forward strand.
CATATTTTATGTTTAGTTTTCAAAATGGAAAATGCATTATTTTCAGAGGTTTTCTGATATGGATTCAGTTGCTGAGAAATTTGCTGTATTTGCACTCATGAGCTTTTTCCTGCTGTTTTAAGGTTTAATTTTCTGCTGAAATGATGTGAGGTCGTGGTTTTGTAGGGGAATGCAAGAGCTGGTCCCAGTGGAGATCCTGTGTATTAAGGCAAGCAGCTAGGAGTTGAGGTTTGTGTAAGACGAGGAAGTCTGCAGAAAATGGAGGATACTGAAACAAGCACTGGAATACAGCAGCACAGTATTTGTGGAGATGTGCTCAGTTTTTTCCAAATAATGTGATGTAATTATTAAAAATTTGTTTCAGAAGTCAGGAGGCCATTCATGCAATTTAGTAATTTCTTCTTTATGGGAAAAATCTCAGTCTTTCTTGATTAGCTGCAGGTGGAGAAGGATACTTTTGTCCTCACAGTCATTTAGGTATGGAATAGACTGGGAAGTCCAAACCAACTGTCTTGTCAGTCTGATGCTGTCTGAGATCATATTGTCAGGTGTTCATCAGTGAGCTCCTCCTGCACACATATGTTAGTTATGTTAGTTTCCCGGGGTTCATCTTTTCTTCAAGTGCAGAGTGGTTTTAAGTAGATACTGAGAAAATGTAGTTAAGTGATGGTGACCAGCACAAAAGAGTAATATACCTTGGAGTATCCTCTGTGTGCTGATGACACCTCATCCAGGCATTCTGCATCCTCTTATATTAGCGTAAAACAAGGAGTGCAATGGCACTGTGGAATTCTGCAAGGTCCATAGACAGAAGAAGAAATAAAACTGGTTTCACAATATGCAGGAAAAAGATAGATGTGTTAGTATGTTTACCCATTTAGTCTTTTGAATACAGTAGTATATAGTTCATAATGGTGTCAAATGTGCATGTGTAGAAGGGGTGGAGGGTATTTAGAAAGCTGAAAATAAAAATATGTCCTTTTTTTTGAGTCCTCAGAGTGCACTGTCTGCATTTAACAGTGACTAAGGACAGTTCAAGTAGTGACAGGTCGTCAGCTGAATGAGTGGAGGCTTGGTTTTATTTTTTCTCTTAGGCAAAGATTACTTCTGTGAGACCTCAGTGCTTTTTTTTCTTGTTCTGAGTGGTAAGTACTCATGCAGTTACAGACAACTTCTATTATTAAAATATAAGTGTGGTAATTTGTGTTTTCAGGGTGATTATTGTCCCCCTTCTTGGAATGATAATATTTGTAGCCTATCTTTTGGCTTGTTATGGTTGTCTGCACCATTAGAGGTGCAAGTGAACATGTACTGATTGCTGTGTGGGACTTGCTTTTTTTCCTTGGTGTGTAGGTACCAGTATTATTTCATTACTGGACTTCATATTTTGACTACAGAAAAGTAAAACAGCATATCTATTATTTAATAGTTTTAATTTGTCTTCTGAACTTCCTTTGGCTATTTGAAAATAATTCGGTCAGCAAAAGGTCTTGAATTTGTTTTTTGGAATTGTTGAGAAAACAGATGTTCAAAATCAAACATTTCAAAACTTGGCAGAAATACTTTCCCTAATGTTTTTTGTCTACCTGTCTTCCTGTTATATCTGGAACCTGTTTAATAGGTTTGGTTTATTATATTTCTTACAGAGGATTATGTGAGCACGACTTCTCCATTCAACCAAAGCCAATATAAGTAAAATCAGCATGCTAAAATTCCAGGAGACAAGCTCCATCAGCTTATTCTCTCATTGCATTTTGCTTAGCAGCCTGGGCCCAGGAGGAATGAGGAGCATCTCATTACAGAGTACTTCGGAATGTAGAATGTAGGGCACTTCTGGAAAATGGGAAAGATGAGTTTAAGCTTCCTTCCCTTGGTCCCATAGGGTGAAAACCAAAGGTAACTTTGCTATAGCAACCATTCTTTCAAAAGGATTATTCCACCTCTTTTTAAGGTGCCTATTCTCAGCTTGCTGTTTTGAATCCCATATGGCTGCAGAGTTTTCTGTGAAGCCTGTTTGGGACTGAATTTTGCACTCCCTTTGTTGCCCAGACCAAATCTTCACTGTATGTGGGATCACAGGCTTTGACAAGTGCTTCTGAAGAACTCTTGAATTTATGACTTAGACATCATTCCAAAGGTTCAGAGGCATGTTCTAGATTTGGAGTTATGTGTACCTTCTCCATTTTGCTGGATGATAGATTGTGCTATATATCATACTATCATACTGAAATACCTACTATTGGCAGGGTTTTCACCTTATCTTGGTCAAATCAGTTTAATCCCTTGGCAGGATGCTGAGGCAAGCTTGTCACAGTCAATAGTTTTGGCTTTGTCTCTACTCTCCCTACAGCCACTCCTTACATGAGTCTTGGAGGTCACCTTCTGTCATCTCCCCTAAATATAACATTTTTCCTCTTTCTTGAATCTTTTAATATCTTTAAGTGTCCAGTCATCAGTGATTATTTTCTTTGTCAGTTCTAACCATTTTCTTCATCTCACTGTGTTCTTTCTATAGCTATCAAGATCTTGTTTTAGTTCTTTAAACACCAGCACACAAAATAGCCATAAATATGTGGTTTCCAACCACCACCTTTTTGTGTCATTAGTCTTTATAACTTTTTGCAGATCCTTGACACAGATTTTCTCATGTATTTTCACTCCTGTTTCCAGCTGCTGTCTACATAGCAGGTTATTCTCCCTTCTTACATATGTTATCTGACAGATGCTGCCGCTGTCCTAGACAGTTTTTGTTTTTAACCCTCTTAAAATGAGCTAACAAAATGGAAAAAGATTAGGTTGCATTGTTCAGAATATGTTTTTTTTAACAGCTGCAGTTTATATTTGCTCACATTGTATGTAAGAGATGACTTTTCTAGCGGGAAAATAATTTAGTCTCTCTGATATCATCTTAATGCTGACTTCCCAATAAGAAAAAATATCTGTGATTGAGGTACTATGTGATCACATCACTGTATGGTTTGATATGAAGTACTACATATGGCAGGAAGAGCTGGGTGCAGTTCTGTTTCTATTCTGTAGTGTTAGAAAATATAAAGTTGAAATGTGTGCAAAGAGCTCTGTGTCTGCTCAGACTTTGTCAAATATTTATGCATATTTTATATATATCCCAAATAACACACTGTAGCACTGTGAACTGCTGGACTGGTATGAGATTGGGAACAGAAGGTTACACAAGTCAACATCAGAGTACAGGATGTTGCTATATGTTGTGCTACTTATGCTGTAGTGGGAAAGCTTATGGAGTATGTACTATAGTGCATGGTATATATTGGCAAACTCTTCCAGTGGAAGTACATCCTACTTTTGTGATGATTTTATTGCTTAATAACTTCCTGCAGTGTTCTGGACACCGTAATGTGTGTTTGTGCTGATTTTCACTAGCCAGACAGATTAAACCAAGCATTTCCTGAGACACCAAGAAAAACTGTCACCTACCACAAGCCAGAAGCCTGGCTGGGGTTGTTTGGGCTTTTTAGCTCCATCATGATAAATTTCACAATTATTGAAAGAACTGAAAGAGGACTAGAAAGAGGACTAAGTACTGTGGAAGTCCTGAGGGAGATTCTGTAAAGCTTCTTTCTGGTGCCCTGTTTAAAAATAGGGAATTCTTTCAGCTCCTTGTGCTGAAGTTTGAATAGATTCTGTAAAGGAACCTGTTTAGTGATTCAAATCCCTCTGACTTCAGGGACCAGTGTGCATCTTTGACCCAGCAAAGAGTGTGCTAGCTGTGATCCAGAGTGCTTTGAAGTAGAGGAATGTACTATGGTCTATCACATCACAATTACCACTTTTACATACTAGATAATATTAAGGCATTTGTGCAAAGGTGTCTGCACATGAATAACTCAACTGGGATAAAGTTACCCAAAAATGTCTTTTAGGAGGTTATCAAGTTTCTTCAAATGGGCTTTCATAGTGATCAGTAGAATTTTGATGAAAATTCGGCTTCATTGCAAGAATTTTTGAAATATGAATAAACCCCATGTGGACTTTTAAAGAGAATCCTTGGGAGGTTTTATGACTCATTATTGGCATGGACCTCATTCAAGATGCTACATGATATATTAGATACTTCATGTTTTTCAGAAATGCTTGAGGAAATAGCTTGTAGTTCAGCACATTAGAAATAGCACTGGTAGCAGATGGCCAAGAGAAAATGCTGTAGAAAAGTTGATTGTGTGACTCTAATTTCTTGCAAGCATGTGGTGCAGGCTGAGCAAGGTCTTCCAGCTCTGGCAACATGAAGGTTTTGTCATGGAGCTGTGTAGCTGAACACAACCCTGGTGTTTGGTAGGTGATGGTGACTATGGAGGCAGTGTTTGGAGAATTGCAGTCTGGGCACTGACAGCAAGAGTAGGTAACTGTCCTTCACGAGCAGCTGATCCTGAAACAGACTGTCTTGGCAGCGCTCCCAAGGCTGATTCAGTCAGTTCCTGCCTAATGATCTGAAGACCACCTTCCTGATAATTAAGAAGAAACAAGCTGCCTGGATTTTATCCAACTTCAGATTTTTACACTGTCATTCTGAGCACTTAGTTATTTGTGCTAGGCAGTTGACTGCTCAAAAGTCATTGTCCCCTAAGTCGTGTGGATTGGAGGGGAAATTTCTTTATTTTTGGTTTGTTGTATATGAGGAAATGTCTACAATATGCATGTCTCTCTGATTGCCAGACCACTTTTTCTGAGTATGCATACTTTTATTCCAGTTTGGATAGCATCTCTAATGTAAATGTTCTATGTTTAAAGGAGTAATAATACAGAATTGCAAGGTATCAGATATTCTGTGTATTCACCTAATTATGCCTAGATAAAGCTTCAGTTTAGTGACTCCCTCAGGAGTAGGCACTTCACAGACTTCTTTTTGACAGTATCATGGGAAGTGATAGCCCCAGTGATCACACTTTATTCCAAATCAGTTTATATTCAAAGTAATCTAAATTTCTTGAAATAGTTACAGGGTTTGGCACAAATGGTGGGTCTCAGCAGCAGAGCCAGTTGGTAGTGCCTTATATCATGTGTAGAAATCAGATAAATTCTGTCTCATTTCATTTTACACTCAGATGAGAGAGCTGAGCAAACTTTCTCTGGGCTGTTCTTCAGTACTTATGTTTACTTAAAGCTCTTCAATTGTGTCTCCCATGTGGAAGATCTTTGCAGTCAAAACCAGAAAGACAGAAATAATATGTTACTTGGTAGCTGTAAGTGTCTGAGGCCACAACTGGTTATTTCTCACTGCTACCACCCCCAAAGGGTTGCTTTTGTTTGAATAAAAACTACTTATGGGATTAGAGTTTTGGGGTACAGGGCTATCTTTCTAATTCTTCCTGTAGTGTTAGGAATTGGTGAGAAGTCGAAAATAGATATCCATGTCAGAAACTTTGGAGGTCCAGTAGTATTTGTCTAGTCTAGTTGAGAACTACCACCTGCTCTACGAGGTGTCTCTATCTACCAAATTTCTCATTCAAGACAAGTAAATCCTGACAAAACAGGAAAAATCTCACAGTGTCATTAAGTCACTGTGGCAGTTTTCATGCAGTTAAACTGGGGAAGTTATGTTTTTATTGTATGGGGGAATGGGCATAGCTGCCATGGATAGGGATGTTTATAAGCATGTATGACATGCTGATGTAGCTACAGCAGCTGGACATGGTCTGTTTTCATGCTTCAGCCTGATAATCAAGCTGGCAAAACTGTAGTCCTGATTTGAACGGGATGAAAAAATATTTTCACAGCTCTTCTTCTCTAGAAAAATTCTTTCAAATAAAATTTGTGACTGGGAGTTCTGTAGTTTGGAAAGAGTACACACATATTGATTGGTTTTCCTGCCATGTTTTGAGTAAAATACATTATTTAGTGATTATGTATTATTTTTAATTGATTTCTTTATTGATAGCTTTGTTTCCTGATGTGTCAAAGGAATGAGAGAGCATGACTAACATCTTTTCTGATCTTACAATTGCCAACTGTATGTTAATTTTCATCGTAGAATTCATTCATGGCTGAAGTGACTGTACTGTTGATTTTGAATATAAAGCATATTTACCAGGTGAAAACTAGAAAACTGACTTTACTTGGAGTGATGAGTTAGAAATTATCAAAGCCTGCCTCTGCCTTGCTGACAAGGCAATTCATCTAGAGTAATGCACAGATTTCAGTGCATGTGTATTTTCATAATACACTGTCTTTAGACAGTTCATTTTTCCGACAAATTCTTTGTGTCGACGTATTTGGGTCTGTTGGTATTTGTGTCCATCTTGGGGAACCATATGTGAAACAACCCTCAGCTGGAAAACCTGAAACAAAACAATAGTTTCACTTAGCTGAGCTTATCAATCAGTGGAGAAATATGTGCAGTATTTGTACCACTATTTTTTAATGTCATAGTTAGATATGAGATGAAATATTTCCCTAAGAAAAGTAGTAGGACTGCTTTTTGAACAATGATGTGAATACTGCAATTCAGCAGTGGCACATAGCAAAACAAGGCAGAGCATCTGAGCATGGTGAAGTAGCATGTACTGAGTTCTGTTGGGATGTGGAATGAGCTAGAGAGGTAAAAAAATAAAATATTGAACACTGTGAGTATTGCAGCTGCCATCAGTGTGCAGTCATTCAGAATAATTAATGTCTGTGGTGCCGGTCATTAGTCATGGTCATGGTGCCTTAGGCAAAAGAGATGGGGACCACAGGCTGTCTCCTTGGAATACATGAAATGAGTACAGAAGATGTGCTATTGCATGAGCCAGCCTGTCTTCACCATCAGATGATGAATTCTTTTGTTTTCCAGGAAATACATACTAAAGGGAGAAGTGGGAGAAACCAGTCTTGCAGCTCATTGTAACTACTAGGACTCATCTCAAAAGGGATAGGATTTGCCTCAACCAATAAACCATCTTTTCAGATAATCTCATTTTAGTCTAGGCATGTAATGCAGGTCAGAAGAATCACTGTGTAAAAGTGCCTGTTTCTCTCCATTGACTGTAACTGGAATCCAGATGACTTGTGCAAATGGTGGACATCTGTGTAAAAGGCATCTCAGCTTTAAATGGTGGGATTCTTGTGTGCCAAACCCCAGTGTTCATGTAATAAAATTCAGTGAACCATAGTAATGTCAAAAATGGTATTTTAAGAACCAAAATAAAATGCATCAAGTTTTTCAATGAGACACCTAGTGGTATGCACTTAGAAATGAATGTGCTACTGAAATAAGCAAGAAAGGAAAGGAAATTACATATTTAAAGCAGCGGATTAATAGCATTTGTATTTTGTATCTTTGTGAGCCAAATGAAGGCAAAATAAGTACAGACTTGTAAAAAGAGTAAGTTTCTCATCCTAGATGATAAGAATAAATCCTTTTAGAATTTGTTCCTATGGGTACTAGTCAGGAGAAACTTCAGTTCTTAAATACAGTGTTCATAACCACTGATAAACAATAAATATTTATTGAAGGAACCTGCTGATAGCTGCTGAGACTGACTGAAATGCATTTCTAGCAGAGGAGTGATGTTGTGCAGAGACACAAGCTGACCCAGAATAAACACCTCAGGAACTTACTTTCTTTCTGGACCGATTCTGCTGCATGAAAAAGACTGATAAGATGATTCATGATGGGCATGGATGAGAAAAATTCAGTTTCTTTTGTGTGTTCTGGAAGACTATTAAATGCTCAGCTAGGCTCTCTGAGACCTGTCAGTTCTGGCATAACAATATCAAAGCTATCAAATTAAATTCCTGATTAGTTTCACTCTTTTCATATAGAGGTAAGGACAGGATGTACCTGCACCTCAAGTTGAAACACACTCTCCATACACCCAGCAGCACACTGCACTGTAACACAGATTGTTGGCTCCCATGTACACATATGTGCACTAGGGCACAGCTGAGACTAAATAGTGACTTACATTTCAGTGGGTTATATGGTGCTTACTTGGCATGTTATTATTGTTGCTATTTAAATAAAATCCCCTGAAGTTTATTTCTGACAAGACTGTAGTAACTGTAGTACCATTAAGCAGTTGTTAGGAACATTTTGTTTATGTAGAATTAAAATATTAGAGTTTTTCAAGAGATTGCTGACTTCCTTTTGTGGTCATTTGTAATTATTTGGGACCAAATCCAGTTCCCAGTAAACTGGATAGGAATCTCAGTTCCAGAGGGACTTGTGTCCAATTTCTTTAGGTTTTTGAAGATGCCAAGTTTTATAAAATTGAGATTTTACTTGAGTGTCTGATACAGTGGGGACCAGGACTTCCTTCAGGACTCTGCTTAATATGTGCAATGATATACTTTAACGTGAAATCTTTTTAATTGGATGTGGTAGTGATGAGGTTGATGGATCTACCTGGTTACCAGTTCATAAGTTGTTTGTGTAATAACATAGGAACTATGGGGAATAAACAAGAGGACACCAAATCTTAATCCATGACCAACTCTGTGACTGAACTGGCATAGCAAAGATGTGGTGGGAGGTCAGGGAGGAGAAAGAGGCTGTTGTATATTTTTGTTCAGATATTTGTGGTATGACCTAGCTGTAGAGGGAGTTGGACATACAGATGTTCTATGAGTAATAATAATAATAATAATAATAATAATAATAATAATAGGAAAAAGCTCATGGGATCCATTGTTATGCAGGCATTGCACAGACCATTAAACAATTCAGGTAGGTGGGGATTTTTATTGTCAGGGTACAGGTGATGGTGAAAATGAGTGATTTTAATAACCAGTCACCTGCTGGAAGCCAATGAAGGAGAATACCAATGTGCTTTTCAACGTACTCACAACCAAATTTTGAGAAGACAGTGGGAAAAGTAATTCTAAAGGGGACCTATTATATTTCATACCAACTCTAAGGGCGAAATTAGAAATTGTTCAAGAATTGGGAGAGAAAAGGCAGGTTGAGTAAGAATTACCCCTCAATGACAGGACTCACAGATTTCAGGAAGGGAAAGAGGTAAAAGAATTAGAACAGCAGGTTTCAAGGGGATATGAGAGGACAGTGGGCATAACCTCTTTGTAAAGGAGTCTGAAGAAAAGAAGTTAAAGAATTGTTTGTTCCCCAAAGAAAAATTATAAAGATAAAAAATGCAAATTGGGACAACACAGGAGAATGACAAAATGCATAGTAAAATAAATCTGTCTAAAATACAAGTAGCTCATTTATGTCAACCACAAGAAGGAACCGTGGACAAAATTAGAACTAGTTTGGATTATTTAGAAATAATCCAAATAAAATACAAAATAATAGCAAAATAGGCAGAGGAAAAAGAAGCCCAAAACACAGCAAAAAAGCCAAGATCAAAAAATGTGTACAAGAAAAGATTGTGTACAATAAGTACGTGAGGAGTAACAGAAATGGTTCTGGAAGTATATTTTTGGTAAGAGCATGTTCCAGGAAAGTGTTGCTCTACTGATTAACAGAAGCACATTGGTCTTCACTAGTGTTATTTTGAGTATATGGAAAACAGCCTAGAATAGAGAAAGGACAAATCAGACAGTACTTAATGTGTTAGGTGTTCCCAGGTTAGCTGTGCCTCCGATCTGCTATACTTGGAAACTGGAAGAATTTTCTAAATTAGTCTCAGCCCTGTTAGCAGTTACCATTGAGAATGGGAAGAAGAAAAATATGTGTGAAAAAAATTCCAGAAAAATAGAAAAATGCACCCTTAAAAGGAGGCAGGAGCTGTGGATGGAAGAGTCACAGATTTGCAGATAATTTTTGTTCCTAGAAGAATTACAAATATTCATTTTGTAAATACCTGGAGGAAAGTAACGAACAGCAATCAGCATGGATTTGCTGGAACTATCTAATACCCTGTAACAAGAAATTAAAATTTGTGGATAAAAGAAAAGGAGCAGATGCCCTACATTTTCATTTTAAGAAACTTCTGAATGCTGTCTTACAAGAGTCCTCTATAAACAAGCTAGGGAACATCAATCAGTATTTATATGTAAGTTGCATGGAATATAGCTGCACAACTGGTTGGATAAGGTAAACCTCAAGCACCTACTGCTGTTTCACTCATGTGAAAGAGTTTATTTTAGACACTAATACGGTTTTTCAGCAATAATCTGGATTATGTTCTGGAGAATATGCTTATTAAATTTGAAGTTGTCACAAAGTTGAGCATGAATTGGAAGGATGCCAGAGAACAGGATTAGAATTGAAAATGATCTTGACATGGCTTTGAAAAGAAAGTAATATTTAGCAGGTGTAAGTGTATGATACTAGAGCAGAATAGCCATAGACAGGACAGATGGTTAAGCAGTGGGTTTTGAAAACAATATATATTGTAAATATTACATGAATAGACATAGTCAAGCTGTTGTGAAGAAAGCATGGATGGATGAGAAAGGCATATAACCTGTAAAATGTATGGAGTGATTCATCTGATGTACTCAGTACTCTGCCCAGTTCAAATACTGGGACCAGTTTTGAGCATCACATTTCAATAAAAATATTGCTCATTAGAGGGAATTGAGGGAATGGCAATAAAGATGGATAGAGAGTTGAAAAACAGGACTTGTAAGGAAATTGAAAAAAAAGAAGAAACAGAAATATTTAGCCTTGAAAGAAAAGGGTAGGTAGGAACAAAAAGTTTTCAAGTATGCTAAAAACCCCAACAAAGCACCTTGAGCCTATTAACCAACCACCTAAAGAAACACACCCTAAACCACCTTGAAGCTACACTGATGAAGGGAATGATCTGATCTCTGCATCCCATATGGATAGCTTAGATTATAAGAGAAAGAATTAATTTAAACATCAGAAAAAAATTCCTGACCATAAAGTAACAACAAGTTAGGTGAGAGATGGGTAAGTATATTAGCAGACTTTCAAAACAGGGCAAGCATATCCAAAAGTATATCCAAAAGTGATACAAGTATAGCTTTGTTTCATCTGCAGTTTGGAGTTTATTTGCTCTGGATCCTCTTAGCAGTATGAATGTGTTACATTACTGTGTATTATTGCTGTGCCACACAGTGCATTTTCTGTTCTGTAAATCTTGTGGAACACTATTGTAATTTGAACTAAGATTATCCTCCTTCTTTTATTTCAGTGTGTGCAGAAGCTTACAATCCTGATGAGGAAGAGGACGACGCAGAATCTAGGGTACTTCATGCTTAGAGTCAAATACTTTTTCAGATTTCAGATATTAACTTTAGGAGGAAAAATGTAACCAGCTTTACCATTCCTTTCCAAAAACATCATTATTATAAGATACTTTAGAAATCTCTTGGGGGTTTTGTGTTAAAGGAACACTAAGAAATTCTCTGTAATAGTCACCCATGTAGGACTTGATGTATTATTCTTAATTACCAAGCCTGTGGTACATGGTTAAGGAAACATTTTTTTGCAATTATATTTACCCAGAGAGCACCTGCTTCTTCCTTGGTGCCCATAATCTCATGGTAGTTTCCTTTTTCAAAAGGCAGGAAAAAGTTAAACTGTAAAATTGCTAAGATTTTTCAAGGTACAATGTGACAAATAATGAACTATATTTATTTATTTTATTCATGTCACCTTTTTAAAGATATTTACTTGGCTTTTAAGATGAAACAGCATGACTTTCAAGAGAAGTGTAATTGTTTATATTCCACCTAATTTTATGACTTGTAACACTGACCAAAAGGTTACCCTATAGTATTACAGCTATACATAGCATATATTTTGAAGCATATGAGTTGAACAACTTGATTGATACTCAGATGAACCAGACACTGGTAATTTAGTGAATCTCTGGCTTGCTCAGTGTCAAGTATGTTGTTTACTCTGTGAAATTTCTGATATAAATTTAACACAGATACTATTTCACAAAATACTCTTTAGGAAGTAGTCATGGCTGAATGTAACAGTGGTGCTTTTTATAAAACATGAATGCCCTAAATATGATTAGAGAGTAGTAACGTTTATGTAGCAATAGCGTAGATAAATGTGTCCAGAGCAGCTTGCAGAAATTAACTGGATTCTACAGGTATAAATATCTTGTGATCTTAGACATAGCAGTGTTTCATTTGCTAATTGTATGGTGGTACCATTTTATCATTTACTGTTTGTTCAAATCCTGAAGGTTTGGAAATGAAAGAGATATGAATCATGGCCAAAATATTGTGTAAACTGCTTAGTTGAATTAGCTCAGTCTTTCAGCTAGTGCTACTGTATGATAATGACTCTAAGAGTTTTTTTATTATATCCCTCAGATTATTCACCCCAAAACAGATGATCAAAGAAACAGACTGCAGGAGGCGTGCAAGGACATCCTTCTTTTTAAGAACCTAGATCCGGTAAGAAATTCTTGGTAATGAGCAGCATTTAGCAGTGCTGCTGAGAATTATTTCTCTTGAGCTTTGGAGCAGAAGTTTACAGATTTGACTTGGTAACCTCTTACGTATGCTTTCTTGACTGTAAATTCCAGAAATGCCATTTTTTAGAACTGATACATCATATATAGAATCTTTTGCTTACCACCATAAGTGATAATATTGAAATACATTAATATGAATCTGTACATTAATAAAAATGGATACATTAATCATATTAATTACTGTATTTTCTTACTTTAAATCTTCCTATACACTGGTGTCTATAAACACATCAGTTAACTGGAATGTTTACATTTTTTCTATTAGTTACTTTTTAGCATCAAAAGGTGCTGAGTGCTCCATCAAAACAGCAAATTACCCCCAAAGCCTTCAGTTTAGTTATGGATGTAATTGAACAAGTGAATTATGAACTAGAAGGAAAGACAAAGGTGCCAGTGAGGTGTTTACATTATTATTTCACTTAAGGTAGATACCATAAAAATCTTCAGGTAATTTTCTTTCATGCAAATAATTTCCTTCTCTTTTGTATAAAAACAACTATGAGCTTTTAAGAAAGCCTAAATACACTGAATGAACGATCTGGATGAGACAAAGGTGATAATGCTACCAAAAAAGCACACAGGATTGTTTTAGAGAAAAGGTGAGTGTGTCAATCAAAACATGCATCCTGAGGTTGGGATGACGCACAGCATCCCAAATGCTTTCTCAAGAGATTTGATTCTGTGCTGTCAAGGGAGGGAGCATGACGGAAAGAGACACAATTATGTAGATTTTTATGTATGAGAACAGAAAGTTTAAAATTTGATTCAAGAGGAAGCTAATGGAAGGACCAGCCTGCAGCTCTGTTTGGAAGTCAGGTGCTATTAAAGAGAATTTACATTAATTTGTGCTGCAGGTTTCCAGCTCCTGCTTCTGTCTGCACAAAGACTGAACCCTGACCCTGGGTACTGTTCCCTAAGAAGCCCTGAGGAGCAGTGAGCCACAAAGCCCCAGCTTAGCAGAAGCTTGGAGTTATTGTTATGGAAGGGCATCGTCTCAATGTGGGTGTTAATACATGTGCGTTCTTGTGACAGTAGGGATCCTGACACAGAAAATTTCCTAACTCCCTCATGCTGGCTGTTTAATAGGTAGTTAATCAGCTGTTCCACTATACTTGCTCAAGCTAAAGCCATGCACACATTTACCCTTCTGCTCCTGAATTATTTTTCTGAGTAGCTTCATGGAATCAAAGTAATTTGTGGGCATCTGCTCTGGATATGAAATTGCTTTATTGTATGTTTTCCTTATTGTTGGTGTGTCTTGGCTTCCACTTGGCTGGACCATCATTACATTAGCCTGCCAATGGCATTTTGGCAAATTCCTCTTTGTTAAGCTCTGAGCATTTCTCTCTTATGAGCCCCCATGAACACAATGGATTATTGTGTGCTCTTAGAACCTGCTGTGATCTTAACAGTGCTTACCATATCAATCCTCTGGATGGGGTTTGCTTTGCATTACAGTGAGAGCTAGATCTCCTGTCTCAATAGTCATCAGCCACTTGGTCTGCAGGACAGGGGTTTGTTTTCTATATTGTAATGTTGTGTAAACATAGAGCATTAAATTGCTCCATTGTGGGTGCTTGATGTACTTTCTCCAAGGATGGATTCTTCCAAGGAATACTGAGGGATTATTTCCTCTGTTTATGAAGCTCTTCTCAGGACTGTGCTTGATGTCTCGATACTGGTGTTTTGAACTATTTTTTTCAATTCTTCTTTTGACTCAGTTACTTGTAATTGCTAATAGTTCCCACAATCTGTTCCAGGTGTTTAGCAGAAGAATACTCAGCTGAGTTCTCCCTTTGTCGAGGTGTGCAATCCAAAGCCTTGAAATGTGCTCTGGGGATCTCCCAAGTCTTGTTCACCCCCTTTTGCTCAGATTGTCCAGTGAATTAAGAACACTTTCTCTTTCCTGAAATCCTTTACAGGCAGCATTCTGGAAAGTTGAATAAAATAATTTTTGAAAGGGAGTTTTTCATTACAATAATTTTATTCATAAAAGAAGGCACTGGAAAACTACTGAGCTCTGAAGAGAGCAAAGATATTAAAATGTAGCCTTCTTAAGTCTGGTTTGTTCCTTCTCTAGAACCAGGATCTGTAGTCCCTGGGGAACTTCTCCCACTCCTCCTTGTTCTGCTTCTAAGCAGCGACTCAAGGGCTCTGCCACTGTAGTTGCAGTAATTAAATATTCCTGTGCCAGCTCTCTTCCTCACCTCTGCCTCTTCATGAGAGATGCTTCAGTTTACAGAGTGGTGTATTAGCAAAAACCTTATTCATCTTGAAGAGAGAATATCTTCTGCTGCCAAAGCTCAAGTCTCTGGAACAAAAGTCAAGTTTTGTATTGATAGCATCTCCTGCCCCCACTGTTGTGTTTTTTGGTTGTTTTTTTCCTTGTATTGAACTTCAGCTTCTTTCTGCTGTAGTTCTGTGTACGAAAGTCACCATTTCAAAGGTCAGTTAGAGGGGAACAGACAATGTAAAGGGCTTAATGGCTTTTCCCCGATGGCCTTTTAGAGTGTGTCAAATACCATTTTCAAATACAGAATAACATGTCTTATAGTGCAATCAGAATTCCATTCAGTACATGATGCTCAGTGAAGTCCACCTTTTTTTAACACTTTATCCCACCCTCGAACACTGTATTTTAATTTGAATGGAAGGATAAGATAAGGCTATCACTAAAGCTGAAGGAGAAGTTGCAGTAGTTAGGAGTGACTTACAGTTCTCTGCTCAGTGTGTTAATTAAAGAGGCCATTTGACATGACAGGAGCCATCACATAAAATTAAAACCCAGCAGCCCAGCAGAGCCATTTGAATATAAAGCTAAATGGGAGAGGAGAAAAAGATAACCTTCAGATGTTAAGACAATTTAGGACTTGCTATACACACACACAACACTGTCTTGAGCCCTCGTTTAACTACAGTAGTTTTTTCATATCAGGTAAGTAAATTTGCACATATATAAAAATATCAATATTTCACATATTGTCTGTGATTAAAAATATAATAATGTAAAGAAACACCAGCTCTCATAGATTTTCCTGAGCAACATTCTTATGTTTTAAAGCCTAGCTCTTACAGTTTAAAGGCTGTGAAGTTTCTTGAATTTTACGGAAACTTTCTTTAACTTTGTAGATTGATGAGGATGTGAAGGGTCAGTGAATGTGAGTTTAGCAATGTATTCCTTAGTTAACTCCCTTAAATTAAAAATACTTTTAAAGAATTGAGATTTTAGCAATTTTTTTGCCTTTCTGGGGGCTTAATCATTTGCCATCTAGTTGCTGTCACTCAATACCAGTTTTACCTAATGTGTTACAGTTCTGGAAAAATTCCTTCAAGAGAAGGATATGAATTGAAACATGCATTTGCAACAAGATAGGGTAGGAGGCTTTGCAGAGGTACTTAGTTACTTTTTAGAGGACCAGATGAGGAAAGAATCAGGAGACAGCTCTATTCAGATGTTTGTTTTCTTCTTCCCATGCTATATTAGATTAACTCATTCCTCTTCTAATGCACCTGTTCCTGTTCTCCTTCCCAGGAAAACCTCTTCCTCTTAGAGTACTGTTTATTGTTCTTCTCAGTCTGGCTTTCCCATTGCCAGAAGCCCTAATATTACTGTTTTGCTCCCAGGGTTGTCATGATGTGCCAGGCTGGTTACTCTACCTGCACACACAAAGCATGTTACCAGACACCCTCCTTTGTGCTCCAGGTGCTGGAGGTTACTCCAGTGGGCTCTGAAGCTGCTCTTTCCCTTCCACTTTCACTTTGGGTAAGCCAGCTAGGAGAAAACAAGATGACCAAAGGTCTTCAGCCCTTACAGAGAATAAACCTGAAGTTGTTATCTCTGAACTTTCTCTCTGTTCAGCCTAACAACTGTTTTATCACCAGGAAAATAGCAGCAGCAGCTCATCTACTGGCCAAGGAAGCATTCTACACTTTCTTTTTACAATTCAGATTTGTTCTTTTGGTTTTGTCTCTTAAGAGGAAAATGTGATGGGGTGATTAACAACAAGCTATTTAGTTTGGAAATTATGGCCCATAGGGCAGCAGTTAAAAAACCTGATGAACCTTTTATCAGAGCAAGAAGCTGGCTCAAAGGGCTGGTACCATGAAAGCTGAGCTGTGCCCTTGCACTTAAAGTCTGAATCCTTTCTTTGGCAAAAATTCACAAGCAGCGTGTTAGATCATCTATTCTCTTTTACAGAAGTTTAATATTGGAGAGCTTTGCCCTGCTAATGCTTGCACAGAATATATAAAATAGGTCTTGACCCTTTTCTAAAAAGTAATAAATTATACATATTGTTCACAAATATGCAAGAGCAATTTCTGGGCATATTGCCACTTATGTACCTGGAGAATTAGTATAAGAGAGCACAAATATTGATGAATCAATTAGAATTGATTAACTTGAAGGAAGATGAAAGAGAACATAATGTAACTGTTTTATGAATAATGGAATCTTATACTTAAGGCCAAATCATTTCTTGAAACCAGTAACGGAAGAGTCTCATGTTACTCTTAGCTTCTTAAGAATTTTGGTGAAGAATTAGAACTACAGATTTTTGGATCAATTAATGGGAATAAATATACACCACACCTCCCCACCCCCCATACATACATACATATACACACACATATATATACACATTTATACATATATAAAATGTGTGTATATTAGATATAACTGAACCCAGAATGCCTGAACATGTTAATACTCTGCCCTCTGATGACACAAAGGTGGTGACATTGAGGTGCCCTTCCAAAGATGGGCAATAGAGCTGGGGAAAGGTCTGGAGCACAAGTCCTTTGAGGAGCAGCCAGGGGAGCTGAGGGTTCAGCCTGGAGAAAAGGAGGTTCATGAGGTATCATGTCACTCTTAAAACTGCCTGAAAGGAGGCTGTGGCCAGGTGGGGATCAGTCTCTTCTCCCAGGTAACAGGACCAGAGAAAATGGCCTCAAATTGACCCAGAGGAGGTTCAGATTGGATATCAGGAAAAATTTATTCACTGAAAGTGTTGTCAAGCATTGGAAGAGACTGTCAGGAAAACGTTTGGATCACCGTCCCTGGAGTTATTAAAAAGATGTGTAGTTGGGATAGTTACAAAGTATGAAATGTGTTACTGAGCCTGACTGATGGGCCATGTGCATGATACTTGAGAGGCAGAGTACTAATTTAGCATGTAACTGTGTGAAAGGAGGTTAAGATATATTCTCAAGGAAAATACTATTACTTGAAAGTACTGATTGTATGTTGAAATACAAATCAGAGTCCTTGATGGTGAGGAAATGAATGCATTTTCATTAGTTTTCAAGTGGATATAACACAAGGGAACTAAGTATTTTTAATTGAATCAATATTGCTGCTAACATTTTTATCAGAGTTTCCTTGGAGTATATGTGCATGTTTTTGTTTTGAAAAACAAATGTGGAGAGGTGTAGATGTGAATTCTGTAATTTATCTTCCTCTACAAGGTTCAGAGTTGTTGATATAAGAAGTCCTTTTTTTCCCACGGTTTCCTTGCCTATGTTTTGCTAACATTTTCTACCTCTCTCACCCTCCCCACACCCAGCCCCCTTCCTTTTCTGCTATTGTCTGCTTCATTGACTTCTTAATATCATGTTGAATATTAATTTGTTGATATTTCAAATTGCACAAAGTGAGGACAAGGTGGCCACCAGGATGCCATTTTTTCTGGGCCTCATTTTATGAACTCAGGGACAGTAGAAGAACTGTGAATTAACTTAGTTCACATGATAATCTTTTAATGTTTTTAGAAATCATATGAGATAGGCAAGTCTTGTTGCTACTATTTTGCTAAAGTGCAAGGAAATCTTCTGCCCACTGCAGGCTGTCTTGGATCTATAAAGGAAATTAACTGAGATTTCCTGTCTACTGAGGAGCACTCCAGCAGCACACTCATCCTTTTGTGGGATTCCCAAGCATATAAAATCCCAACATAGGATGGTAGTAGTTACTTGTTACTTTATTAGTTACTTATTACTTTAGAGATCTAATGCACACAGTTTGATAGCTGCATTTTACCAGCTCCAGTCAAATTCCAGATTAGGATTGTCTCAGATTGCTGTTAGATGCCACATCATTTTAACTTTAAAAATGTAGCTATGCCTTCTATCTCCTGAACATGTTTACTGAAAGTCAGGAAGGAAAATTTTCAGAAATTACTTTCTACATTTGTCATTGTCATGACTACCAGTGATGATCACATCCCACTTTCCATTTTATCTAGAGTGCCTTTATTGATTCAGGTAACATTTTGTCAAACAACAATCAGTTTAAACATTGATGCTTCTTGAAAACCCCAGTGTTTGAGTTTAGAAAGGAGAACTTCATCCTTTTTTCTTTTACAAAGTAGCTCACAGTAAATTTATAAACTGATATTAAGAAGAGACATACCTGGCACAGCAGTAGCAAAGTATTTGGTAGTTTGGCAGTTAAAAGAGCCTTTGGCATCTAGGAAGAACATGCCATAGTCTACCAGCTCTCTTGACTAAATGTCTTGCAAAGATATCCAAGGGACTAGATTTTTAATCTGTGTGAGATGTATACTAAAAAAAAAATTAAAAAAATATCATTTTAATTATACTTAATATCTATTATCTAATTTTTGTTAAGACATTTTGTTGAGATGTGATTACCATGTTTGTTTTGTTGACTTGAGAGAAATTGAGGTTAACATCCCATTTCAAGGAAAGCAACATGCATCTGTAGTTTGTGATACAAAGTCTACGAGAGGGGAGCCGTGAGTGTTTAGTTGTAGTTTTTCACTTGACCTGGCAAGAGGGACGGAATCACACACTGTCAAGAGGATGTCCTTGGTAAACCAGTTATCATTGCTGTCTGGGGCTTCGTTCTTCTAAATCTCATCATGTCTTTTGTAAGCAATTGTAAACATACACAAAATTCTGTGCATTTCTGATGTGGAATAGCAATGTAACAGGCTTCCACACACCTTACTAATGCAGGTCTTATTGGCATCACGGGAGCACGGTGGGACAATTCCTATGACTCCATTGAGATGGAAAGATACAGGATCTTTAGGAAGGACAGGAGGAAGAGATGAGTAGGTGGTGTTGCCTTCTGTATCAATGATCACCTGGTGTGCATGTAGCTCCACCTGGGGATGGATGAGGAGCTGACCAAGAGCCTGTGGGTCAGGATTAAAGGGAGGGCAGGGACAGGTGCCATCACAGTGGAGGTCTGCAACAGCTGCCCAACCAGGAAAGCTGAGCATAAGGTCCTCTACAGATAGATTGGAGCAGATTGGAGAACATTCACAGTTCCTCATCCTCATGGGGGACTTCAACCACTCCTGATATCTGTCAGAGGGACAATGTAGGCTTTCCAGGGGATTCTTGGAATGCATTAACATCCCTCTCCAAGTGATAGAGGAGCCAGCAAGAAGTGGTGTCATGCTGGAAAATGTTATGGTGTTATGTTAGGAAGTTCACTAATGCACAGACAGAAGTAAATCTGGCCAAGGACATTCAGGGTAACAAAAAAAAAGCTTCTTTAGGTATGTCAGTGATAAAAAACAGACTAAGAAAAATGTGGATCCTCTCAGGAAGGGTCCAGGAGACCTGGTTACCCAGGACATGGAGAAGGCTCAGGTATTCTATGACTTATTTGCTTCAGTCTTCACCAGCAAGTGCTGCAGCCACACTGCCCAAGTTGCAGAGGGTGAAAGCAGGGATGGGGAGAATGAAGAACCACCCATTGTAGAACGACCCCAGCTGGGTTTAAGAACATCTAAGGAAACTGAAGGAGCGTAAGTCCATGGAACATGGTGAGTTACATCCATGGGTCTCGAGGGAACTGTCCAAGGATGTGGCTAAGCCCACTACCCATCTTATTTGAGAAATCATGGCAGTCCAGTGATTTGAAAAGGGGAAACATAACCCCCATTTTTAAAAAAGGAAATGAAAAAGACACAGGGAACTGTGTCTGCAGGCCAGTCAGCCACAAACCCCCCCCCCCCCCCCCCCCCCCCCCCATCCTGTTTTCATTTTACATGTATTTTTGAAGGTAGAACTGCTTTAAGGAAGAAAAACATTTAGACTGTATTACAAAATACTAGAATTAATTCTGTTTATGAAACAGATCTGCTTTTAAATTCTAAAATTACCTATCTTTATCTTTTCAAAATAATAACAGAGGGTGCCGGTAAATTGAGCCTCAGTCAGGCAGAGATTCCAGAGGATTCACATAGAGCAAACTGGGCAAGCAAGTTATGTAATTGTCATGCAAAAGCAAAAACCATGTTCCTGGTTTGGTTATTACAGCCTGCTTTGTCTTAATTTAAAGTGGAAAATTTTAGAAAAGGGACCACTTGCCTTTAAGTTAGTTGCAGTTTATTTAGGAAGTTAAAAGAAATGTGCAGTGCTTCAGTAATTAATAGACTGCTCACAGATGTATTAAATACCTTAAAATATTTTAGACATTTTTAAAAGGGAATTGGATTTTTGAATTCCACTCTGTTGCATTAAAAATTTGTAGATTTACATATTGGAAAAGTTGTGGTTTGGTGAGCTTGATTCATAGTTATAATTGATAATGTTTTCAAGATGAAGCACATAGAATAAAGAACTATATGTTTTATTCCTCCATTACAGGAAATAACCATCTTTTTAATTTAATCTTTTTTCCCAAGATATCTTGGAAGTATTTTAAGTTCTGGGGCTAGCCTCCCATGAAGTGGGGAGCATTCTGTATGTTGTCACATGTTTTCAAAAGGCAGACAAGGGCTGTTGGTTGGGGAGCCACTTTGCCAATTCAGATGTAAAGCCAGAGGAAGGGAAAGTGTTGCTTCAAGTGCCTTAGACAAGTTGATAGGTTAGTTTTGCAGATTTTGTAGGAATTTCTTTTTGTTTACATAGAGAGGACTTAAAATAATGAAATAATATTACCTATTCATTCAATCATGGAAGCTTTTAAAAGGTAACCCCTGTACATAATTTTCAGTCTCTTCCAATGGCACCCACTCACACTTTTCTTTCTCTGAAATGACCTGTAACACATTCACTGATATCTGAAATGATCCATAGTTTTCAAATACATACCTGTCTGTACTCACAAAGGTATTAAGTAGACACACAGTTAAATGATTCTTTGCTGGCCTAGGAGGGCTGCATGATGTCTCCCTGTACTTTATCATGATCAACTGTACTAAGGATGGATATTGCCATTCTGTTCTTTGTGTCCACACACAACCAACTCTGTGAAGGAAAATTTCTATTTAGCTTCCATGTTTCAAAAAAGCTTGGATAGCATGGTACTGCTGGTATTTTTAAAATATTTCACTAAGTAAAAAATTCAGCAGCATAAGGATGGAATTCATTACAACTAATTTATCTGTCTAAAAATTGTGCATGACTGGGAGTTACAGCAGATCTCTCAATCCTCAGAGGAAAGAAAGGGAAATCTCTGGAGAATGATTCTGAGCTATCTTGTATGGTTATCTCTGCCCATGGGCTGCAGGAGGACTCTAAATGACTGACTTAGACTGGTGTTCTTTGGAAAAGCAAATGCCATCCATCTTTCAGTGGCTGGAAATGCTGTGAATTGAACCATTGCAAAATGCCTATCTACAGGCTTTTTCTATCATGGTTTTCATTCGAATCTGCTTGTTCCAGTATGATACATACTTAGTAAGTTTCAAGAAGCAGAGTATAGAATTTTAGGCATATTGCAGGATAAACCAAATATAAAATTTAAATTGTTCAGTTATCTTTTTAGGATTCTTAATCCACAATGAGCTGGATTCTTAATCCACAATGAGCTGTATTTGGGTGTTTTAGATGTGAATAGTCAAATTTACATCAAATAAGACAAATTAAGTAACTAGTGCTTTTTTTTTTATTAGACAGTTGCAATTGAAATGATCACATTTTGTTAGTCTGTTAACATTTCTCTGTCAACAAAGTAGTTTTGTAGCTGTGTGTAAATTCCTACTTCCCAAAGAATCCAGTATTTACTTGCTGAGCCAAAGCGTTGCTGACCTTTACGGTTACATCTGGCCCAACATTCTGCAGGCATTGTATAACTTAGACTTTCAAAATCCTTCACAATCATTTTGTGAAACTAAATTCTGTAAGGAAGTTCTAAAGACAAAACCAGGTAAATGCATAATTTAGAAAAATGGATACAGGTTTGTTTTTTTTCTTCTATGGGTATAAAGTTACTCAGCTGTGAAGGCTGAAATTCTGTCTTTGGATGGTCATGAGCAATTTATGTTGCAAAGAAGATCTATTTTGTCATTTGCAGTGACAAGTGGGAAGCTGTGCTCTGAACACTTGAAGAGGAAAATCTAACACTGAATACTAAATAGAACTGTCTTTCTATTATTGATCCATGCATTTCTGTAGCATGAATATTTTCCACCATTAACATTTTTTATCTGCATATTGGGAAGCTGACCATTTAGTTAATTCAAAGAGTAAAATTTTAGAAGCAGATGATAATTTCTTGTCTTTGTGTTTTTTAAACAGGAACAGATGTCTCAGGTGTTAGATGCGATGTTTGAAAAGATGGTTGAAGGAGGGGAACATGTGATTGATCAAGGGGATGATGGTGACAATTTCTACGTCATTGACAGGTGAATTGCTGTGTCTTACTATAGCACAAAGTGCTATGCAAAAGTCCATTGAGAAAAGTCTGTATTCTGTGCACTTGTATTTAATGCTTACATTACAGCTTTTCTCTTGGTATTCAGTGACAGGACTCATGGGAATGTTTCAAAGCTGTGCCAGGAGAGGTTCAGATTTGACATTAGGAAGCATTTCTTTGCCAAATAAGCAGTCAAGCACTGAAAAAGGCTTCCTAGAGGTCGATGCCCCAAGCCTGTCAGTGTTTAAGGGGCATTGGGACAATTATTTTAATAATATTCTTCCAGTTTTTGGCAGCCCGGAAATGGTCAGGTAGGTGAACAAAGGGATTGTTTTAGGTCCCTTCTAACTGAAATATTAAATCAGATGATCATAAAAGCATGTCCAGATTCTGTGCTGCAAAGATGATATTTTTCAGGCTTGTGAGGTTACCACTTGTCATCTGGTAATGAAAAAGGCTGCAGGGACTTTACAATATCCTGTCAGCCTTGCTGTTTTTAGGTGTAGGGTATCACCTCTTTGTCCCTTATCAATGAAACAACTGCACAGACTTTTGCATTACATTCATATGATTTATCAATGCACACCATAAAAATATTCAACACAGAAGAAAATGATGGCTCAGCATCAATGGGCTTGGCAACTTCATGTTTTACAAGATATCAAATTGTACTGCATTCCTGAGGGGAAAAAAAGTTATTAAATTAACGACGGAGAGAAGAAATGCACAATATATTAGAAAAATGCATATAATGATATATGTATTTCATGATTTTAAGCTTCTTTTCAGATACATTCTCTCTGTTTCCTGCATCTCTGTTGTTTCATTAGAAATTACTACTGTAAAATATTTAAACTATTAAATAACTTGTATAATTATTTCAGTGATCCTATCATAGTAATTTTTGCAAAGACTTGACATTTGTATTTAGTTTGGTTACAATGAAATGAAGAAACAGATTCTAAGTTAGATCTTAATTTTTAAAAGTTCTGGTGATAAATAGATCACTGTACATCCATCCTATCTTTAAACTGAGTTAATGTAAAAACTAATAACCCTATTCTTCCCTTAAAAAAGAGGGACCAGTTTCATTATTTGTAGAAGTCATTGAGATGACTTTACAAGGCGTTTAATACCATTTAAGCAAGCAAATGTGTTTTTCAAATGCTTTATTTTTGTAATTCGTGGTATAAAAAATACAGTGAGAGGCTGCTTAGTAAAGGCCAGGGCTGGATTCTACTCATTGTATTTATATATTTTATTAACAGAGGTACATATGATATTTATGTAAAATGTGATGGTGTTGGGAGATGTGTTGGAACCTATGATAACCGAGGATGTTTTGGTGAGTTGGCCTTAATGTACAACACACCCAGAGCAGCTACAATTATAGCTACCTCTCCTGGTTCCATCTGGGGTTTGGTAAGTAGAGTACTTCTTTTAAGCTATTTTTTAAAAAGATATATTTTATATAGATTTCACTGGCATGCTATATCAGCATTAAATATATATATATATATATATGATTTTAGAAAGTTTAATTCTAGAAATCCTGATAAATACCAACACAATGCTATCTTTTTCCAGAATCCACAGATGAAAATCCGAAGTTTAATAAAACACCGATTAAAAAAAAATTTAAAAAAATTAATTGCAATTTCCCAATTTGAGAACCACTGATAATTGCGTATTTATTTTTTCCCTTATACCTTGATTGAAAATGCCTTTGTTTCCAGAGTAAAATTCCAATATGAGGTTATTTACTAGTGTTATACTACCTGACAATGATCTCTGACAAGAGTAATTGATTAATTGAGTTTACCCCGAAAGTAAGCTGAGATGGCCATCATCTTCAAGATGTACATATTGATCTAATGAGTGATCCCAGGATTGAAATGAAACATGTGGTTGTTCACCAGCTTAATCCATGTGACTTTTGGGATTGTTTAGGACACTGTAAGAATGGCTTTAAATTAAATTGTGTTGTGTTGGCCACTAAGTGCCCCCTGTGGCAGTGAAGGCTTGCAGTGCATTTTCCCTCTGCCTGTCACCAGGGCACAGCCACACAAAGTTAAGAGAAGAAAACACCATATGTGTAGTTTTCCCATCTGTCTGGTTCACTTTCATGGTCAAATCCTAAGGAATGTCCATTGGGCTGTTTAGGGCAGCAGTGAGCCTTGTTCTGCTGAAACAGCAGTAAGTGGACTGTGACCTAAGACCCAGTCCATGTATTTTGGTTTCTACAAAACCCTAAAAGCCTCTTTGAGTACATATCAATTTGTATGGAACCTCAGGGTAATGAATAAACTTTGTAAATGAAACATTTAAATACTGAGGATCTTTTAAATCGCCTAAATTACCCACTGTGTGTTTACTGCTGTAAACTCTACCCTCTACCCTCTGTAGGTGAGCTTGGTATGTCCCCTGCAGGGATTTTGATAGCGATTTTCAGGTTAACTTTAGGAACTCCTGATTGACCTCTAGAGGAATCTTTCTCAACTGACAGTAGGGAGAGAAAAGCCAGCTCGGTTGACAGCTACACTAAGTGACTAAAACTTGGTAATTTGATAATATACAGCCAGTTCTAAAGTATTTTCTAGCACATATTTTCAGTTAATAAACTCTTTTTCTCTCTTTGTGTTTACAGGATAGGGTAACATTCCGAAGAATCATTGTAAAAAACAATGCCAAAAAGAGAAGAATGTATGAAAGTTTTATTGAGTCATTGCCATTCCTTAAATCTTTAGAAGTAAGATTTCTATTGCATTATTTTAATGGCTATGTTGGAAGTACCTGATAAGATTCTGCTCTTATGGACTTTTAATTTGGCATTCAAAGTGTCTCCACAATAGAAGTTTGCATACTTTTGTTTCAGAGAAAAACTACATTTTAGGTTTTTTTTAAATTTGGAATAAATTATTATTATTCATATTACATTTTAAAACATAAATTAACTTTACTTTGAGTTTCCCAAAGCTTAGTTTTACTAGATATTAGCCAACAAAATTAAACAATGACTCAGGGAATTGAAAATTATTTTCATCTATCAGCTATATTTTTCCATATATTTTTATATGTGTGCTTTTCTGAGCATAATTTTTGAAGGCTTCTAATAAAAATGGAAGCTTATCAGAATAGCTGTTAAAACTGTAATATACCCTCTGGAACACTATTCAGCAGTTCTTTTTTTAATGGTAATCAAACCAGAAAAATAAAGATACACTATGCTGTGCAAAGATTCACAAAAAGAAATATCAAAGGGCTTTCTAAATATATACTATCATAATGTTAACCAAATATTTCTTACTTTTTTTTTTTTTTTAAATGAAGGTGTCTGAGCGTTTAAAAGTGGTTGATGTGATTGGTACCAAAGTGTACAAAGATGGAGAACAAATCATTGCTCAGGTACAGTTTCTTCCCAGTTTTAGTTTTTCTTTCATAATAGATAACAGTAATCATGTTATTTATAGACAATGCATGCTTTTAAACCTTATTTTTCTTTCTCATATAAAAAAAAAAAAATCTATGAATCTTAAATGTAAGAGGTGGTTATTTTGTTGCAAAAGTTCACTTTTCACTTATGATACTTTCAAGACCAACCCTCTTTGTTGGTATAAATAAAAAAGTCAACATTTTTAGTATACTTAGAAATTCAAACTTTATAAATGTACTTCCAAGGAGGAGCACTGAAGACTCAAGTTAAAATACGGTCAACTTTTCAAGAAGACAGACGTATACTCTTTGGGATAGGCAACTGTGATTGTCTTGCTGCAGGACAATTAGTGTTTTTCACATAGCCCCTGGAGGCTTTTTATACTGGAAACTTGCTAAGAGAAATAATTTGGGAGGAACAGAGCAGTGGATAAATGGTAGTAAGGATCCTAAAAATCTTCCACAACGTTGGTTTTCTCTGCTTTTCGTGTAAGTCACAGTCAGCTATGTCTTTTCATGAAAAGGCTTTGCTGTCAGTTCTGTATAGATGTTTTGAAGGTTATGTGTCTAGAGTATGGTTTTCAAATTAAAAGTGATTTATTTTGCAGCAGGTATCAAAAAGAGGAGCTTCAAGGCACTGGTTACAAATATTTTGGTGTTACCATGAAACTAAAAGGGAAATTTTACACTTTTTTTACTCACTTTATTTTTTTTCTTGTGCAGGGTGACTTGGCTGATTCTTTCTTTATTGTGGAATCTGGAGAAGTAAGGATTATAATGACAAGGAAGGTAAACATCCCTAAAACAACAACTTTTTTTTTTTTTTTACCATTGTCACTAGCTTCGCTTATGAAATCCTGACTTTGGAAAATCTTTCCTCTAATACTTTATCTTTTTTTTTTTACATGGTATTTCAGGGTAAACAAGATCTAGAAGAGAATGGAGCAGTAGAAATAGCTCGATGCTCAAGAGGACAGTATTTTGGAGAACTTGCTCTTGTAACTAACAAACCCCGAGCTGCTTCTGCATTTGCTCTTGGCACTGTCAAATGTTTAGGTATTGGTCAATACTATTTTATATCTAATATAAAGTATATGTAATCTATTTGGTTGGTTTTACTGTGACTCTGTCTTTCTCCAGAATATAAGATTTAAGGCTGTTTCAGTAATCACCTAGTATTGTGCATTACTATTTAAGTTTTTTATCTGGAAAAATTACTTACAATTGATAAATACTATTACACACAATTTCTCCAACATTTCTCTTATTGTATGGAAGTAAAAATTGTTTTAGGCCAGTACAGAGTATTGCTGCAAAATGCTTATAGCTACAGATAAATGTCTAATACTCTGCAGA
Organism: Parus major; assembly: GCF_001522545.3. Classification (NCBI taxonomy): domain Eukaryota; kingdom Metazoa; phylum Chordata; class Aves; order Passeriformes; family Paridae; genus Parus; species Parus major. The sequence goes on from NC_031773.1 coordinate 13,094,524, forward strand.
AAGGCGAGGTGTTTCTTCTCTCAGTAGACTGACTCATATAAGAAATAATTCTGTTAAAAATTCTGTGCCTTTTTATCCCCATGACTTAAGCTTTTAACAAATTCTTTTGTCTTCATTAGCTGTTAATTTAGTCATCCCATCACACTGTAGTCTCAGGCACAGGAAGAGTGAGGACTGTAGGAGTTGTGCTCATAGACAACCCTTCGCATCCATTGCTTTTCGTGGTCTGATGTTTAGCTCCTAATTACAGGAAAACTGTAAACTGCAAAGATAGATTTGGCATTCCTGCAGAACCATTTGATGAAGAAGTCAGTAACCAAAAAGTTTCTCTATTTTTTATAATTCCAAACTCGAAACACACAGAGATGATCAGGCAGTAGAGATCAAAGATACGGCAGATAAGAAAGAATAAGAGGCAGTGGTGAGGAAGAGTGTTATTATCCATTTTTGGCTGAATAACAAACATCTCTGGCACTTCCCAAACAAAAGAGATCTTGAACATTTCTCAAGAGACAAGATATTACTGGCCAGCAAGTTGGGAGTATATGAAGTTTCCTTCCTGGCCTATTGGCTGGAACTATAGAGGATCACATTATGTGATCAGGTAAAGAAAATACTCTGATTGGCTGTGCACTGACATTGCATCTTCTGAATGATTGTCTTCAACTTCTTGCACATTTGCTGGGAAAATAAGTATTCATTACCATTTTCACTTTGGGTGGAAGCAAGTAAAAAGAGCAATGAAATAGGCTGTTAGAGCCCAAATACAGCCAACAACTTCACTTAAGGTTTTTGGCTTTTTGAAATCTCATGGGTTTTAAAAGTTTATTTTGTGGAGAAATCCAGGCCCCTTCAGACTTCTTCACAAACTCTTGGGTAACATATAACTTACTGTGAAAATATTTTCAAAATAAGGAACAGAGAAAGTTCAAGTTTATTTGTAAAGTTTCAAGACAGCAGTGTGTTGGTTGATCTTGGTTTTGCTAAGGTAAGTGGTTCCCTCCTGTGCGAAGAATGTACATACCTCAATAGTATCTGTTGCCATTTAAAATCTTACACTGGAATATCATAACTACCAGGATTTGTGTCTGTTATTGATGAGCACATAATATTCTTTCTCTTTCTCTCCCTTTTTATCTTAGTTATGGATGTGCAGGCATTTGAAAGGCTTTTGGGACCTTGTATGGAAATTCTGAAAAGGAACATTGCAAACTATGAAGAGCAGCTCGTTGCTCTTTTTGGAACAAACATGGACATTGCTGACACCAGTGCATGAACTAAACATTGGAGCAACAAGATCTGTTATGAGAATATAGCACAGTAGTGGTTAGTCCACTGAGAAATTGTCTCTCTTCCTATAGATGCCAAGCATTTTCTGTGATTTTAAGAATGGGATTGGGGTTTTTTGGTTTGGTTTGCTCTTGGTTGGGTGGTTCTTTCGTTTTTGTTTATTTCGTTGTTTTTTTTTTTAAATTATGACAGTGGAAATACTAGTTAAGAAAATAGCAATTCAAAGAATTGAGGGCTTGATTTTTAAAAGTGCTCAGAATCGATGGTTCCATCTGATACAAAGACATCCCGTAGTAGCACAGTACCTTTGAAAATCAAGTCCTTGAACACAGCATTTCCTTAAAGAATAGATTTTTTAAAAAAAACCCACATGTGATGAACTTGTTAAACCAGCTTCTGTTCTTCAAAAAGGTTACATCTTTTCTGGAAAGACTGTTAGTTTGAATGTGATATGTTGAAAGTATTAGTGCACACAAAGTGTTTATATGTATTAATACAGAAGATATACAGTAGATATTACTTTTTGACTATTACAGTTGTCATGATTTTATGTTGCATTTATCACAGATGTAGTGAATCACAAGATTAATCATAAGATAAAGCATGACAATGCGTTTTGTGTAACGCTCATGACCCAAATCTGGTTTTTAACATTTCATAATTTGTTTTAAAGTCCTCTTTGTTTAATATGTCATGTTTCAGCACGACATTGTAATATCTTATGCAATTTAGAGGACTTGTATATTTTTGCAATAAACTGCATTTTTTATTAGTTACATGAATTCTGTACATGAGTGAGGACAGCTGACAAATTTACCTTAATGCTTTCAAAGCAAAGGCATGGGTCATTGTCATGTTCTACCTAATCATACATAACCTATATTGTTTTCCTTCTCCCTTGTTTTATATTTATGCATTTTGTCTTCTCTATTTATGCTTGTTCTCTAGTAAATTTTTTTTTTAGGTATCACCTTTTTTACTGTTAAATCTGTTTCAAGTGAAATTATCTCTGTATATCTCTCTTCCTGCAGTCTAATCTTAGCTATCAAAGATCTGAGTCAATTACTGAAGTGATTGATATCAAAAGCCATGCTAAACTAAGCTTGTCCTTGAAAATCCTTAACAGGAAGTGCAAAAATATTTTTAATTTGAAAGATCAGTACTTCCAAAGCTTTGCACACATCTGTTATCCTTAAAGCTAACATGTCTTGCTTTCAAAAACCTGTAGGTCATCATGAAATAATGTTTTCAGCCATAATAGCATGGGATACCTTCTGAGACTGAGGAGAGAGAATATCATCTTAATTATGAGCACAGGGCTCATTGCTTACGAGGGTCTGTGACTGGAAATTTCAGGCACAGTCCAATTTCAATCCTGCTTACTGACCTGTCTGTTGATGTTCATGGACAGCCAGTGCACATACTGGCGATGGGCAGCTCTGCCAAAATGACACTGCAAGAGTTGTAGGAAGGCTGCTTGTGCCCTGATTCAAACACCTGAATTATAACATCTTTCCTTCTTAGATACTGACTTTTCTAATGCCATATATTTGTGTATGTTGATGTAATCATTATGCTGCAGTTAGTGATATGTTCTGACAATTAATATAATCATACATGTATATGAAATTATGATTATATAATATAACAATATATAATTTATATCATATAATATGGTATAAATTATAAATCAGATTCCTAACAAAATACAATCTGAACAAAATTTACAAATGTATTTTTTTTTACCTAGAAACCTGGTATGAATAATTGCACATATGATAACTTGCCTTTGTACTTTTGATTTATGGGAAAAAGAGAAGCCTGTTATACTAGAAGGAAATATCAGGTGACCAAAATCTACACTCTTGTCATTCTGTATGCTTAATCTCTAAAAGCTACCTATATTTTGCACTGGCTTAATGTGATTAAGAAAAATGCTAGAAATTACTTGTATGGCAGTAAACTACAATCAAGGCCATAAATGCCAGTCATGATATTTTCAATATTGTTGGTTATATTTAAAGTTTCCTTACAATAAACAACACTTTTATATATAAAAATCTACATTTATTGATATTGTTTTTGTCTTTTAATTCTATTACCATAAAGTTACAAGTGACCTATTTATGTTCATTTATTAAAAAAAAAATCATAATTCTTAACACTTTCATGCTGATTTTCATAAATGGCATTATGTGGATGCTCTGTCTACTCAGAACAGACAACACGTTGATGCAGTAATTGTCATAATTACTTTATTTAATGATTTGCTTGTAGTTTATAGCTGGGAAAAAGCTGTGGAGTAACAAATTTAGGATAATCAGAGACTGGGTTTTCTGAGTCCCAAAATACAGTTTCATGTTGCAGCAGTTTTACTGTGTTGCTGTTGAGCACTGAATGATTTCTGAAATTTTCTTTGTTGATAAATTCAGGGGGGCTGAACCGACAGTAACATGTTATCACTCTTCAAATTTCATCCAAATCATTATATCCTTCCTCTTTTTCCTGGTTCTCTTCATATGTACACTTCAAACATGCTAGGCTTCATGTCATAAATGTGGTGAGTGTTAATCCTAAGAATGAAATCATATCAAGTTACTGATTTTTTTTTACAGACCTTTCAATAAAAAGTAGACAATGCTAATAATTTTAAACAACACAGTGTCAGGTTTACCTTATTAGACTGTGTCTGTTTTGTTATTAAAGATTTTTATAGAGTTTTTTTAAAATATGCCCCAGTTGAGAGTGAAGAGAGAAAATCCTGAAAGAAATCCTGTATGAGAGGCATTCATGGGTTCATATGTTTTACTAACCAGAAGAGAATCCACAATGACAGCAAATGTTTTTTATAAATGCCTTAACCATGGGGAAAACAATCTGACTGTAGCCCCGAAATTGATCACGAGACACAAACCCTGAGGTGAGCAAGATTTCCTTGATTGTACTGCTTTTTAAATGTCAAATGACGCTGTGTTTCATGAGATTTAATTTAAATTTGTCTGAAATAAACATTTCTGAAATCATTCCCTTCTGGATTTCCTGTTTAAGGTCCAGAAGTGACCAACTGTGGAAGTCATGAGGCAAACCTCTGAAGAGTATTGTGAAACTATATGCAGCTTAAATCACTATTACTCCATCTTCTTCCCTCATGTTGTCTTTTCTATTCAGTGAAAACTATTCTGCTCCTTGCTGGAATGGTGGGTTTAGTTTGAGGTTTTTTTGTTGTTTTGGTGGTTTGGTTTCATTTTGCATGAAATGTTTGTTGCTTTAAGCTTTCCGTAAGGTGACTCTGTGACAGTTGTCATGATTGTACCATTCTGTAATCCACGGCACACTTGCTATGACAAACATTATTGTTTATTCAATATCAAGAGTTCCCACATGTGCAAAATTAGTATCTTCTGGTTATCCTCCTGACAATTTTTAGCTTATTTTTTTCAGATGCTTACAGCATCTGATAGTGTTAGCTGAACAAGGTGCTTTGCTGGAAGTCAATTTACCACAGCACAGACATTCTTACATGTTCTTGCTAAAGTTTTTATGTTCGTTCAAAGCTCTTTTTATCCAATCATACATGTGATAATTATAGGTGTGTATTTTTTATTTTTTTTATTTTTTCAGTTTCTCAGATACTTTCCTGTGTCTGTAGTTCTCAGATATTACTCCAGGGAGGAAGTGTATGCTGAGTCTGTACAGATTTGTCCTGTTGTCTGTCTCACAAAATTTAGGATCATATTCAAATCATTCTGAGAGTTTTATTTCCTTTAGATATATACCAAGGCTGTTTCCAAGTTCTTAATCTACTTTTTGGCTCAGAGAGATGCTTATCAGGCTGGACACTCTCACTTCATGAACTGAAAGGAAGCTGAATAATCTTAATAGAGTATGAAAAGCCCAAAGAAAATTAGATTTTAACATTGTCTCTTCACACTATTTCTCCCCCTCTAAATGATCTTTCTCCTGGCAGCCAGGTGAAGAGCCAGTGGCAGAAGGGGGATATAAGGCAAGTGGAGGGACTGGTTGGCGGGGCAGCCACTCTCCCCTCCTCATCCCCTTTGTCCCACCTCTGCCCCTTCTCTGATGGCAAATCAAAATGAGCTGGAGTGCAGTTCTGGCATTGCCATGGCTGTGTGAGTACAATGGGTGGGGTTGTGTTTCTTCCAGAGAACTGGTAGAGGCCTCTGTGTGTATGGCAGAACAGGGGAAAGACAAAGACCAAACTATTACATAAATGAAGCTGTCCAATCAAGACCATATAAAAACTCTGACATTAGGTCATTGGGACACTATCTGCTGGCTCAAACTTTTCTTACTGAGGTAAATTAGGACGGCCTAAAAATAGCATAATTCATTATATACTTTGTCATGTCTTCTTTGAAGGTATTTAATTATTTCAGCTGAGCATCTATGAAGTTTTGGGAGAGGATAATGTTCTGTGTACGTCTCTGTGGATGAATAATTTCCTGACATCCAAGTGACCCTTTAGGACCTCCTCCCTCACATGTCTGAAGATGCTGGAAACTCAGTTCTGATAAATGTCTTATCTAGAAAAACCCATCCAATTTACCAAGAAGCTCTATGTTCTTTTTCTCTTTGTTGCTTTGTCCTTGTGGGGTCAGGTGGTGTTCCTATCCTAAGCAACCTTAGCCAGACTGTACCGCTGGTTTTTGGCTGCATCTGTACGGCTCTATCTATCATTGGAAGTTTTATGTGCCTGAGACTATTTGCTAGTACTGAGGCAATGAATGACCAACATTCATACTGTTTTCCAGTATTTCTCTGGGCTCATTTGTAAGGTGTCTAGGAAGATTTATTTTTGGCTTTCCATATGGGGTGGCCATATACAGATGGCCAACTGAGAACAGTCCTTGGCCTATGGTCGTTCCCAAACTGTATCTGAAAATTATTAGCTATTGGCCTGTGCAAAAACTGTACAAGGGCTATTCTAAAATTAATCATATACAGTACAGATGACTGTATTCCAATGCCCAGAAACGCTCACTGGCATTTTGATTTACCAACCAGCATAGAGGAAAACTACAGTTTTTCTGTAATCTCTTCTTGACTTGTTTTTTTGCAAGCTTTGAGCTGGGATGGAGGAGTTTTTAAATTTATCACTCTTATGATTTGTTTTGTGATATGTGAAGCCTTTGTTTTTTTCCTAATACTATTGTAAATTTTAGTCTTGCTCTATCTTTGTAGATAAAAAAAGTTTAGCTGAAAATGGAATCTATGCCATAATGACAGGAAATAATTTTCTCATTGATTTCTGACCTGTCTTGGAAGGGAAAAAGAAATAATCCCTGCCCTGTTATTTATTCTATTTCTCCCCAATTTGAGTCACTGTAAGAGGCAAGTGAAATTTCTCTTCTAGAACTCAAGAGAAAACAACTTTCCTGGGAGCAACAAGTTTTCTTTTCCTTTGCTCTTCATTCCCAAGAGCATCTTCTGTGAGGAGATTGAGGAGATGAAGTGGAGGAACAAGGACAGAGCCATCCACCACTGCAGCTAGCCACGAATGGCCTTTGGAAGAGGGAATGAGTACAAACAGCTTTAGGAGATACAAGTAATTGCGTGGGGAAACAACTTGGTTGAGAGGCAGAATGGCTGCAGAACAGAGGCTGCCATGTTGGGTAGGAGTAGAAGCTCTGGTGAGCGGGGTTCTTCTGATGTTTGGGGTACTATTTAGTTAATTACTGAAGGTGGATGTATACATGCTGATGTGGAAGCTCCTGTAGCAGGATTAAAATGCTGTGCTATATTTCAGAGAGCAGTAACAGCTGTGTTACAAGGACAGGGATTGACTTGGGACAGAACGGATTATAAGTGGAGATAGGCACAAACCCAATAGATAATATATATTTTACTAATACAACTTTGACTGAAATATTACTAATTTAAAAAATCTGCTTTGTGGCTTCTTAACTTTGTGCCTGGCAATTTTAAGAGGTAATTAGCTAGGCTGCAAATTAATCAGTATTTTTTAATTGTAGTCTCTCCTGTTTGTTTTTTTTTGCTTCTTGGTAGCCACCTGTAATGTGATAATAACTCAAGACTAACACTTCCCAATCCCCCACCTTATTTTCTACCTCTTACAACAGCAGAAGCAACTGAATCAGCAAAGCTACCAAGAATGCCTCTGTAGCACAGTATTGATTCATTCTCTGGGCACCCATTCATTTGGGCATGGAGTAAGGCAAGGTAGGGTGTGTGGAGGGGGAGTAATGATTTTAATTAGAGACCAGGCATTCAGAGCAAGGGGTATGGCATTGACATAATCTTCATTCTGAAATTTAGATGATACATACTTGCCTTGAGCCAATGGGGCTAGCGAGTAAGCTTCGCTAGTTTTGTGTCTGGCTGTCATCTACTGCATGGACTACCTGTCCCTTTACTTATTTTCCCTTACATCTTCACTGGGTAAATGTTAACTTCCTGTATGCAAAGGAGAGGTAGATTTGAAAATAAGAAAGCTGTTACATGTCTCTTTTTAGAATTTCAAAACAGTTCAGACATTAATCTTTACAAGATTTTAATCTCAGACCTAGGTAGGATTCATATTTTTGTGCTTTCTGAGTATGTCATAGATCCCAGTGTGATACTGAGGCTTTTGTTCAGCAATGGTATTTACTTGTCTAGACCTGTGTCTGGAATCTGGGCCAGTGGATCTCGGAGGACTGGGCTTCATATCTAACACTCATCCATGAAACTTTTGTAGAGAACTGTGAATCTTCACAGTAAACAGCTACAAAGTTATTTTGTTTTGGGTCCAAAAAGTTCGTAGCAGGGTGGAAATGAGCTCCATAAGAAGATTCAAATCCTTTAGGCCAACAGACTTCTTCTGAAGAAAGATGGGATTTGAGACAGGATTTTGTATTTTCTGTAGCTGCTTGATCTGGCCTCTGCCATTTCCATCTTCCACACTGTGGCAGAGGGAGCTTTCAGAAGAGCACGTTGTGAGTTTTACCTTGTAAGTGCTACACCACAGGCATGGAAGGCAGTTTGCACAGCGGAGACATCTGCATGCCCAGGTCTTCTGCCCTGCCTCCATCTGGCAGTGCAGGGTCTGTGCTGAAACTCTTTAAAAGCCCAAGAAGCTTAGATGTCTCTCCAGAGAGCCTAAAGGCTGTTTAGATGTGCAAGGGAGATCAAAAGAGAGGGGGAAGAAACACAGCCTTAAAATTAATTTTATTGTGGACTGGTGTAAAAAAGATGGTTCCTGGTTTACCAGTTTTCTATTTATTAAAATAATTATTTTAGAGAGGGATGCCATGAAAGCTTTCTCATATAAAGCCATATCAGTTATTTAGAAAATGCCTGAATTGTAAATATAGGGAAAATGTGAGCTTGTGGGATGTGGGGTAGACAGCTGATATTATAATAAGGTGTCTAGTCACTTAGTATTTGAATCTCAGTATTACTTTTAAGATTATTTTCCTTAAGGTACTTATTTAAATAATATTTTCAAATTGGGAAAATGATCTGTAAAGGTCATAAAGCACATGTTTGTTTGGTCATTAAGCACAGAATATTTTGAGTTAAATTCTGCAGGATTGGCTTGTCTATATTTTAAAGCTAAGCTCGCTTACAGGAATAGTTTCCAGTTCACACTGCGGAAGATACTGGGTGTTTTTCAGAGTAACATCTGTCTTCAAACAGTGCCAACAGATGGCAATGACTTTACTAACAGGCAAACTGTTACTTTGTGGAAAAGGCAAATCTCAAACTGATGTGCCAGTGACATCTGCAGACGTAAGTGTGGTGTGATGCCAAATACAATTATGATATAATTTTCTTTTTGACTTTTTGTGTTACCTTTGTAGGCCTGTGGGAACAACAACCCAGCATTCCCTCTAGTGGCCACTAACCAAACAGGGAACCATTTCTGTTTAACTTGTGTTAACTTTTTTTCCCCCCCTTATTTTCATGCACAGCTATGTTAGCATTCCTGAAAGACAGAACTGTTGCAGATACCAAATTACAGCAAAGGTTCTGAGACAGGATTTAAGAGCTGTTCTCATTTCTGGAATGATGTTGACAACAGGATAAGAAAGAAGTACATTTGTTGGAAAAATCTCAACAATTGCAAAATATTGTAACTGTCCATCATTGTCTGTTTCTGAATTGTGCGTGTTCTTGCTTTGCATCACATCATGCATTGTAATTAATCTATTTTGTGACGAAGATGCAGTCTGCAGAGGAATCTTGTCTCTCTGATCTCCCAGTTACAGGCTAAGTGGGAAAATGTCTTAATATTTAACAAAGTCACACTGTTGTTTTGGCAATAAATGTATGGGACTGTCTGGGAAACACTTCGGGCCTCATAAACCTGCATGGATTTAATTTATTTTCTCCTCCCCACCCCAACTTGTATTTTGGGCCTAAGCTCCCATCATTGTCTTTTCAGTGAAAGAGAGGCGAGAGGCCGGAGCGGAGGCCGGGCACAGCTGCTGACTCACTCCCTGACCTTTAGCAACCTCCTTTGCCCTCCGCGGCGCCGCCGTGACTCAGGGCGCAGCGCGGGCCAGTTCCGCAAAGCGCGGCTGTGGCCGGGCCGGGCCCGCGGGGCCGTGCGGGGCCGTGCGGGGCGGGGGGCGCGCGGGCAGCCCCGGGTACACGTGTCCCGCGCCGCTTGTTTACTATCGCTCGGTCCGCGCGGGGCATCCTGGGGGCTGTCGTCTTATCGTGGACCCGTGGGCAGGCGCGGGCGGCGGTGGCGACTACAGTTCCCAGAATGCTCCTGCTCTCGCCGGCGGAGGCACCGGCCAATCGGAGCGCCACACGGGGGTGATTGATGTGCGGCGCGGTACAATCCGCTGTGCAGGAGAGTCAAAACATGCCCGCCCTCCGGGAGGAGTCCTGACAGGCAGGCCAGCCAGCCAATAGAAAGCGGCTGCCAATTGAGCAACGTTGCCTCTGGCCACTCAGCGCCCGAGCAGCGCCTGTAGGGGGCGGGACCCGCCGAGAGGACGGGGCTGGGGGGGGCAGCCCAGGGGAGCTCGGTAATGGCGACGGGTTCGGTAAGTGCTACAAAGTTTCCAGCTGCCGTTTTTAGGGGCTGCGGGGTTCAGACGGGGGACGGGAGGGGTTCGGGAGGTCGGGGAGCAGTGGTAAGGGTTGCAGGCCGAGCCGAGGAAGCCGGTGGGTCCAGTCTTTTGACGGCGACGGGAACCTCGGACATTGTTTACTGTACGCCTTCCCTGACCGGCCCCGTGAAGCCGCCACCCTTCCGCACCGCTGGGTTGAAACTCACGGGGTGTGCCGGCCCTCTTTAGGCCCCTTCAAACCACGAAAACAAGCGGAACAGGGGCGGTATCCCCCTCCTTGTTTTCCCGGGGAGCGGCTGCCCGCCCCGGTCTGTCAGAGCGAGGGCGCTGTGCCCGCTGCGGGAGCAGTGGCTGTGCGGCACGGGGAGTGTTTGGGGTGTCCGTGGGTGCGGGTGAGCCCCGCGGGGGCAGCGGCGGCCGGGGCGGGGGGCCCCCCCGGGCCGGTGTTACGCAGTTCGAATGAATGGGGCCGAGCGCGCTTGCGCCGTGCGTCCGCGGGTGTAAACAAGGTCACGTGACGGGCGGGGGAGGCCCTGAGGGGTGTCGGTGAGGGGGGCCCGGGGGGCTCGGACCGGGGCTCCCCGAGTTCTGCTGACCCCGAGCCGCCCTGCGAGCTCCGTCCTCAAGGCGCTGGAGCGGCGGGGGCAGCGCGGCCCGCCCTGCGTCAGAGACCGGGCCGCCCGGGCTTCGAAAACATGGTGAATCACGCTCTGCCTCGGCTGCGCGCTCTGGCACGGCCGGGGATGTGCAGCGAGGATTCCTGATCAAAGCAGCTGCGCCAGGAAAAGTCCCTGGTGTAGATCCAGTCTTGCCAGTGTGTTGTGTTTTGCTTGGAGAAGCTGTTCTCCAAATTAAACTCCGTCCAGCTTATTGCTCAGGCGTAGACCTGGCCTGAAACTTCGTCAGTAGGTTGGGGGAAGAAAGGCAAATAGCAGAAGGGAAAAAACCACGGGAAGCACTTCCACCCAGGCATTCCTGCGCAGTGCGGTTTGGGTGGATGCTGCCCTGTTCCTGCTGAACCCCTTCTCAGCCAGTCTTTATTTACTTTTCTCCCAATTTTATTATTGTACCTCAGAAATAGACATGGTTGAATTAATAAAGTCTTTGTTAGTAGTGCCATTTGTTTTAGCATGACAAATTAACTTACTTTAAAGCACATTTTCATTTAGCCTCCAAAGACAGCCGCAGTAATTACAGTCCTGTGAAGCATGGTTCTAGACGACATTTGACACAACAAATTTTCAATGTAAAGTTGAATTTTCAAAAATCTTTACAAGATAATTAATGATTAATCCCCTTCATTTTAAACCATTGAAAGGCTGAGGAGAAGGACGTGATGTCCACAGCAGGCTTTAATCAAACAGAATAAAAAAATCAAAAGTAAAGTTGGGCACTTTGTTTGTTTTTCTTTGTAATTCTCTTTCAATTTCTTTGTAATTCATTTGTTAGAGGATTTTTTTTTTTGCTTTTGTACACAGATGGCTTTGGTTTAGAGAAATTCTTGTGACTTGGAGGAATAATTCATTTCTCAAACAAGTATCTTTCTTGTCAGACTAGTATTTTCTATTTGTACCTTATCTCTGACCTTCAGAGTGTTAGAATACGAGGACATAAACTTTCAAGTCTTGGCACCTGGCAGGAAGGAAAGAGAAGGTAACATTCTAGAAATAAGTTTGCTTCCTCATTTTGGCAGGAAAATTGGAAAGGAAGAGAGGAAGAAAACCCAAAAAACACCAAGGCAGAAGGAGGGAAAGGAAAGACGTAGATAAGCCAGAAAAACAAGGAGTGGCTTTTCAGAGTTGATTAGTTGGAGATAATCTTCAAGGTCCTGACCTGTACTACTTAGGTCTGTTTTTTCTGTTCAGAAATAACTGAGCTATCTGCTCTTGTGGTCTGTAATTTTACTGTCCCTCATGGGTGACAGGGGTATAAATTGTGTTAAAGGTGTCTTTTGGAGGTGAAAGTAATGTCACTGATAGTTTGAGTTGTATATTCTCATTTCTGTGACCTTTCTTCTCCTCCTTAAAATCAGAATAAACAGATGTAGCTTTGTACTAGAGCCATTTGAGTAGAATCAAGCATCTTTTTATGTTTAGCATGCAAGTTTATATTAGTTTTGCATATATTTGAAAGTTTTGGAGATCAGAAGGGTAGGAATTATCCAGTCAAAACCCTCCTGGACATGATCCTGTGCAACCTGCTGTAGGTAAGCCTGCTTTAGCAGTGGAGGGAGCTGGACTAGATGACCTCCAGAGGTCCCTTCCAACCCAGTCATTCTATGATATTAAAATATTACATTTTTTTCAGCGATTGTTGGTATTTCTCTAATGTAGCTTACTTAGTGGACATGCATATGGCAGACTTTTCAGATTTTCTTTCTTACTAAGCTCTGTTTTCTGCCCTTTCATGAGAGACTCATGATTATTTCTTCAAGGACACTTCATTGAAGTACATGGTAATCATGTTATGGTATCTTTAATTCATCCTCATCTGAAGAAAAAAAGTAGATAACCAAATTACTAAAGATTGGATAACACTGTTTACCAGCTTTTAGAGGCAGTGGCTGTGTAGAATAAACACTCAGTTCTCTGCTGTAGATGATTTAAAATAATGGGTTTGGTATAAATGATACATTGCTAGGATTGGGGAAATGAAACAGAAGTGAAATCTTCCAGTAGGGGTTTCATCTTTCCATTTGCAATACAGGGAAGGCTGTTAGGAGTCCTGCATGTTTGAGACTCTTCCTGGGGGCCAGAGATGGGAAGGGTGGTGGAAAAGGTTCTGCGGAGACACCAGTGCTGAAAGGGTAACTGGGGAGAATGTGGGCCTGATGCTAAATGACAGATGAGACCTGATCTCCCAAGGTTGAGGACAGCATTTTTGCTTTGAATTTCATTTTCCAGGCCTGTTCCCAGGTTCCTCAAGTCCCTGGGTGTGGAGTAACTTGTCTCTGAGAGAGCAAAATACTTTGTCTGTGGCAGAAGTGGAGCAGGTGAGGGGATGCTGGTTCTGTGAGGTTCTGTGAGGCATCCATGCATGAAGCAGTGGGACCTGATGGGATCCCTCCAGGCCAGTCTTGGGTCACAGAATATTTTTGTTTGAAGGGACTTTAAAGGTCATCTGGTTCCAAGCCCCCTGATGTAGCTGGGGACATATTATGAGGATGGTCTCCAAAAAGCAGTGGATGTGGCTCCCAATAACTGGAAGAATGAAAATGTCAGACCAGGCTTCAAGGAGGAGGATGTGGGGAAGCTACAGGCTGGTCAGCATTCATGTATTTTATGGGGCAAAATTCTCCTGACAGCTATGTCTACCCTTTTTGTAAGGCTAGAAGTGGTCTGGGAATAGCCGGGACAGATTAGCCAAAATAAATCTTGTCTTACCCATCTGATTGCCTTTTTGTGATGGGCTTAGTGGCTTAGGATACCAAGTGAATGTTGTTTATCTCTGCTTGAGTAGTGGTTGAGGAGGTAGATCCAGACTTGAAGGCAGTGGGCACAGGCTATGGGAAGTTCAAACCTGCATAAGGAACAGCTTCTTTACTGCAAGAGTGGTTTCTGGAACAGGGGAAATGCCAGGGAGTCTCCGTCCTTCAAGATACTAGAAACTCAAGTGGTCAGGGCCCCAGGCAGCCTCTTGATTTCAGAGTTAGCTCTGTTTTCTGTAAGGATTGTACAAGATTATGTCTAGACACCCCTAAAATATGCTGTGATACTCAACTGACTAATGAGGATTTAGAGCCCTGGTAATGAAGTAGAATATCAGATGCAACTTAAAACAGTTCACATATATGCAAATTTCTAACCTCTGTCTTTTTAAAGCCAGATACTTTGGAGCATCCTAACATGGTGTGGGAAGTGAAGACAAATCAAATGCCTAATGCAGTTCAGAAACTCCTTCTGGTAGTGGACAAGAGAACTTCAGGGATGAATGAGTCATTGGAGTTGCTGAAGTGTAATGAAAACCTGCCCTCTTCTCCTGGATATGCGTCCTGTGATGAGCACATGGAACTTGGTAAATAACATGATTTTTTCAGAGGAAACTGAATTCTGAAGTTTGCTTTAGATTTCCTATGCTGATATTATTGGAAGCTCACTGAATGAAATTGCTGATTTTTAACTTGAATAGGGCAGGGAATTGTGACATCTGAAGGTCTTACTTTGCAGTCACTTTTCCCTTTAACCCATTTCTAGTTCTGACACATTGGCCTGTTGACTCAAATGTGTTCTTGAACTCACAGCCACAAATTTCTGCTTCTAATCCCCAGAGGAGCAGGGTTTTTTTGGCACAAGAAAAATAAACATAAAGCTCAAGAGCTCCTCCTAAAGGGAAAGCATGTTGCTTTAGATCTGCTGCAAATAAAGATTGCGAGATGGAGGAATATTACTTCTGTTCTTAACGTACTGGAGAAAAACAGCATGTACTTAAGAAAGTAGCATTATAATCAGTGAAATATTAACATATTTATTTGCAGTTAGGGAGTGATTAAGACTAATGGTACTTAGTTACATGACAGCACATAGCACAGACTTCTCTTAACGAGCTGGGGTCTTTTCTGTTACTCTGTATGGGATAGGAAAGGTTTATATTATTGGTAGGAATTCACCCTTCCAGGCTGTACACCCAACTTTCATGATTTATTTAATTTATTTAACTCTGGTTCCATGGCAGAAACCTTTTACTTTGAACATGGTCTGATGTTGAATTTTTTTAGTGTTGAACCTTCAAGAACAGATTAATTTAGTTGTCTTTTGTGGAATGTTTTAGTATTTAGTATTTTAGCGAAGCATGTTGTTTTTGAATAACAGTGCTGTATAGTCCTGTGTAAACTGGTCAATCTAGTAAAAACTTTAAAATCAGAACTACATCTAGTTACCTTATTTTTTCTTAAATTTCTTCTGTGAATGTATAATTGACTAGAGATGTTACTATTTCTGTGGCCATTTTTATGAATAGCGTTTGTGAAATGTTGGTAGTTGTGATATGAGAAAATAAAATTACTTCTTAATTAAAAAATTAAAAAAATTTTCTTCACCAAATTTGCAAGGTTTGGTGTCAAATTGAATAGACAACTTGAATATAATAATGGTAATCTGTGCCTTTATTTGTAGATGATCTTCCTGAATTACAGGCTGTGCAGACAGATTCTACCCCACCTGCACTTTTTCAGCTTGGTGCTGATGTTTCACATCAGGAATGTTCAAGGCCTTCATGGAGCCAACATACCTCAAACAGCAATCCAGAAAATGCTTATTCTTCTGAGAATGGGGTGAACTGGTTGACAGAATTAGCAAATATAGCCACAAGTCCTCAGAGTCCATTGATGCAGTGTGCTTTTTACAACAGGTACTGACACGCTTTTCAGTTTTGAACTGTAGAGATTTATAATCCTGTCTCCAAAATCTTTTCTTCACTCTTTACACACTCAGACTTTGAACTAGAGCCCTGTTTTTTGGTCTTTTTATTTGTTCTGTCAAAGTATGCACAGAACTCATCTCAGAGCCTGGTGCAAAAGCTGCTTAGTTTCCAGCTGTGAATGGCATAGGATGATATAAAGACATTGCCTGTCCACAGCAGGCTCAGAAATTATGGACATTTACCTCCTGTGAGGCAGCAAATAAAAACTAAGAGGAACTTCTTACATTAAATTCTTAAAGCTTTCTAGTGCACAGACTTCAGATTTTTATTTTTTAAAAGCAGCTAGCTGGAAATTAATGCAATGTGTATTTTAGTGATAACCGTCTCAAGTTTGTGATATATAAATTCTGTAAGGTTGTGAGCAGCAAGTGTGGGATCTTGGAAATTTCTGGGCTTCACTTTTTACTGTACAGCTTTTCTTAGGTTTATAATCAGAAAACTCAATGCAATACTGTTAATGGTATTAATATACAGCTGAGGTTTAGTCATTTGGACAGAGCAGTTGTCTTTATATTCTCTGAAGAGCAGGGTATTTGCTTCAAGATATTTATAAAAACTTAAGCATTGTGCTAAGGAGATGGTGCTATGGAAGTAGTACTGTCATTTGGGTGCTATTGAGAACCTATGCAGGAGTTACGCTAAATGTTCTCTTTGCCTGAGTTTGCACCCTTTAATCATCCTGTTGGAATACTGGTGTGTGGGAGGTTTGTTTGGTGTTCAAACTCTTGCAAATGGAAATATTTGCAATAAAAGCATTTTAGAGTAATGGCAGCAAAGTTTCATGTTGTCTTAATGGGAGATATTTTAAAATACATGTTTCTGTTGTAGATCATCTCCTGTTCGCATAATAGCAACAAGCAAAAGTTTACATTCCTATGCACGTCCTCCACCAGGATCTTCAAACAATGATCCTAATTTCTCCAAGAATGATGTGGATGAAACACCAGTCAGACATGAAAGGGTGAGTTGTTCTGAAACATTTCAGAATAAGCATGTATGAGAAATGGATTAAGTTTTTTGACAAGGGAAACTAGTTTTTAAAAAAATCTGTTTAGTATTAATACTATTACTATTTAAGCTAGATTTTCTGTAACTTGAGTTTTTACCACACTGGGTAGGCTTGTGGTACTACTTCATATTTTTTGTGATGAGATAACTTCCTAAGAAAGCTCTTCTTCTATTGTGACTCCTTCTATTGCAAGCTTTAAAAAACTGTTACCTTGTTTGAAGCCTTAAAAAGAAATACGAATCCCTCTCCTTTGAAATGCACAAAACCTGTCCATCCTGTGTCTCCTTTTCCCATATATTAATTTGTATCTGAAATTTGTCTGTTAAAAACAGTGAATTTTCTCCAGTGGTTTTTATCTACAACTGCCTTGAGCCTACAGCTTCCCAGTAACTGTACCATAGAGTAATGTGCTTTAAATGATTCTGTAGATGACCAAGGAATGATGAGATGTGTAAAATGCCTACACATGAGCATAAGATAATCCATAGGAATGAAATGAATCTCAGAGAATGAAACTCAAAAATGGCAGAATGCATCTCAGAAAAGGAGATCCATTCATATTTACTGCATTGCTTTAATCTTTGTCTTCATGTTACATTCCTATTAGTATTTAAGGTAAATGATGCCACAAGTGCAAGTTAGAGACTTTCTTAAGACATAAGACCAGCCCTAAAATACTCTGCAGTAAAACACCAACACCATTTTGCTTTTTTTTAATAGGCGAATAGCGAATCAGAATCTGGCATTTTCTGCATGTCATCACTTTCAGATGATGATGATTTAGGATGGTGCCATTCCTGGCCCTCAACTGTTTGGCATTGTTTCCTAAAAGGTAAAATAACATGTATCATCAAATAAGTATTTGTTTTATCTTGTTTTGTTTTTTTTCCTTGTAACACAGACTTTTTTAGCTAACAGTAATGTTCTTTTTTTCCTTGAAAAAATCTGTTAGGCACTCGTTTGTGCTTTCATAAAGGACGCAATAAAGAATGGCAGGATGTTGAAGAGTTTGCAAGATCTGAAAGCTGTGGAAAGGAGGAAAATCTCTCAGTCAGTCCTTACAAGGTAGCTGTTAGTGCTAATAAATTCAGTGCAATACCTGTAACAAAGACTTAGTTTCTTACATTACCCCTGTGCTTTTAATTTCTGTCTCAGGAAAACAGGTTGATATTAATGTTGTTTAGAGCTGATCACTTTGCTGTTTGTGTATCTCACAGAAACCACTTGAACTGAATTAATTTATGCATGTTTTGAATGTTATGTCATCTTTATTAAATTCTAGCAAGAGGGAAATGCAAATTAGAATATTGTTATTTTTTAATACAATGTATGATGAGTATACACCTTGACTATATGCAGGTATATGCTTTTCTTGGGGGAAGTGTTTTGAATTATATGTGTGTTAACAGGACTATGGTTCCAATGGTTTGAAGTTGATTTCTCACGAAGAAAGTATTTCCTGTGGTGAGTCAGTGCTGAAGCTGACTTTTGATCCTGGCACAGTGGAGGATGGCTTGCTTACCGTAGAATGCAGACTCGATCATCCATTTTATGTTAAAAATAAAGGTATGAAATACCTCAAGTACACTTGGTTCCATATTAAAATATTCTCAGAAAATGATTGCAGATTTTGTTGGCATCCCATACTGTTCAATAAAATGATACAAGTTGTGATGTAGAAACAATTTACTTTCTTTGTAAAGAAATCCGGAATATGAACAAACAAAAAAACTTGTAAAGCCATAAAGCTCCAGGAAAACTACCTATCTCTTAAGGAAAGATTTAATTGGGTATATCAATTTGGAAAGCAGAAAAAACAGGGTGGGGGGAGACAGGAAAATTGCAAGTAAGGGAGGCTTTTCACATTTGCTAAAAATGGAACTTCTGATGTTAAAAATCTCCAGGTTTTGATTCTTTTTTGCTAGAATGAGATTTTATTTGAGATTAAAAAAAACTGTTTGCAGTAAGAATTCTCTAAGTAAGAGTTTCTGATTTTTCTTTTGGGTGAAAGAAACTACATCAGAACATTTTTATAAAATTCTGTAATTTCAAGATATAGGATTGCTCCAATGAAGAACTGGAGAGATTGTCTGGCCGTTTGTCTAATTTAACTCTTTACCACTTCAGGTTGGTCATCTTTTTATCCAAGCTTGACTGTGGTACAGCATGGCATTCCATGCTGTGAAATGCATCTTGGAGATCTGTGTCTACCTCCTGGACACCCTGATGCCATTAACTTTGATGATTCAGGTGTTTTTGATACATTTAAAAGGTAATTTTTGGATAAAGTGGCCTCAGTGGTTCTTGTATTTAATGAGTAGGCACCTTAAATCTGGGAGAATTTGAAGCATTACGTAGAGGAAAGAGAGAATAGTTTTGGTAATATGAGATAAATGATAGGGAAAAATGAATACTCAGTACTAGGAAAACTGTGTAATTATGTGCTCTGCTAAACCGCAAAGTAATGCCTTGGAGTGAAATAACTTCTTAGCCTCTTTTTCTGATAGTTTAAGGCAGATTAGATAAAGCAGTAAATATATATTTTGTCTTTATAAATTCTCCAGGTAAAGTGGGTTATGTTTGAAAAATCTAGTACATTTTTCTGACAATAGTCAGGAAACAGTCTGCCAGCTGTTATCTCATGCTTCATATGCAACAATATGTCTGAATTATCTGAGTAGTTTCTTAGTGGTAAATGCATGTGCAATGGCTTTAAAATACAGTATGTTCATAATTAGTTCTTACTATTTTTGTGTATTCTGTTTTTTGGCATTCTTTTATACCTGACTTCAGAGTTTGGTTCACTTTGGGGTTTCCCTGAGCTAGAACGTCAACCAGATAACCTTCAGAGGTCCTGTTCAACTTAAATTGCTCTAAGAGTCTAAGGAAATAGTAAAGATTTTTTTCATACTATTTTGAGATTTTAAGGTTTAGTAAAATCTATCTTTTCCTATGATGTTAGTGCCTTTTTAGCATCTGTTTTTAATCCAGTTGCACTTTGTTTTTTTACAACAGAAGAAAGGGAATTAAAGACTTTTAGCAGTTCAAGCCCTGGGAGCTCTTGTATGATTTCAGTCTGGCATAGAGCAAGTTCAGATTGCTTGGCTTCACTCATTTGCTGTCTGGGCATTTTTCTTAACTCCTGTTGTGAACAGTGTATTTAGAGAGCTGTTAGAATCGTGGTAGCTACATGTCACTGAAAAATATGGATTTCTAGCTCCTTACTAATTTGCAGCCCAGCTGAATACTGCCTTGTACTTCAAATTCCTTGTCTTTATGGGTAGAAGGGAGTGACTGAGAAAGGGACATGAAGCAGCTGCAGCTGTGATAACAGGACAGAAGAATTAAAAACAAAATTCTGTTTCTGTATTATGGGAAAGAGATTATGACTAGGAAGGGTGCTGGCCTGTTGTAGAACAGATAGGTACTTTTTCCTTATCTCATGATAGCCTGCAAGACAGTCAACATTTTCACTTCTTTGCTGCTTTGTACTTTCCTGAGGGATGGTGGAAGCAACTTGTCAGGCTCCACTCTTCTGTGTAGCTCCGTCCCACAAGAGGAGCTGCCTTTGCAGATGAGGGCTGGTCTGCCACATACAGCATTTCCTTGCAAGTAGATAGTTGTACTTGGTGGTCACAGAAAAGCTCTTCAAAACCCTTATTTTGGCCATAAATCATCCAACTACAGCCACATTGAGCAGTATGTAAGAGGAGCCTTAGCATATATATGTTCTATGTTTACTTTGTGGTGATAATTTAGTGGTTTGGATTTATGATTGAGTAGCCTCTTTCCAAGAGTGTTTTTCCCACCTGGAGATGGTAACAGAGAGTATGTGGAGTTAAACTACTTATTTGGTGAATAGAGGTTAATTGTAGTT
Organism: Parus major; assembly: GCF_001522545.3. NCBI lineage: Eukaryota > Metazoa > Chordata > Aves > Passeriformes > Paridae > Parus > Parus major. Next base: position 13,115,165 of record NC_031773.1, read on the forward strand.
GTTGGTCAGCTAAAAATTGCAAGAGTTTGTCGTATTTGGAGGTCTGAATTTTATGGAAACAAGTCATCTAAGCTGTTCCAACACCTTAGGAGAAATCTCGCAATTTTGTCACTAGAGGGCAGGCGTTTGTCAGCACAGCATCAAAAAGTGCGACGTCACGGGGTTCTGAGCAGGGTTTTGACCTCACTGGAAGGTTTGTGTGTAAAATAGTATGTATTCAGCTGTCTAGAGAAGTTATTTGTACAGTAGTGGATATAATATAATTTATTTTAATATAGTGGTTTCATATATGCCATTAGTATATATTTGCAAGTGAGCTCATTGCATTTCTTCCTGTTCTATACTTGTCGTTCACTGATCAATTTGATTTATGGTAAGGACAGAAGCAGAAATAAAAAGTGTGTTTAAAAAGAGGATGAAGTTTGAAGACATTGTATAATTGACTGCTACATACCTAAGGAAGCTGATACACAGCAGAACATGTAAAGTTGCAGTCTTCATCACATTGAAAAAAATGCTAACTTATCTGCCAAAGTCTTGTAGTTTTTTGTTTTTCATACTGACATCCACATAAAGCACAAATCATTATGTCACACAAAAGAGGGCAAAGTACTAGAAATGTAGTAAAATTAAAGAGTGAACAGATATTATGGGATTTCACATGAAAATGACTCTGTGTGGCTTTATGATCTGTCTTTTCCCTGTAGTTACGATTTTACCCCGATGGACTCCTCTGCAGTGTATGTGCTCAGCAGCATGGCTCGCCAGCGTCGCGCTTCGCTGTCCTGTGGGGGATCAAACAATCAAGATGCTGAGAGATCAGAATGCAGTAGTAAAAACTGTGCCTCTGCTACATCGTCACATCTTTCCTCCAATCCTTTGTACAGCAAAGCTGGCAAAAGCCACAGCTCAGGGACTGCAAGTACTGTGAGTGCCACTTCTCCAAACAAGTGCAAAAGACCAATGAATGCCTTCATGCTTTTTGCCAAAAAATACAGAGTTGAATACACTCAGATGTATCCAGGGAAAGACAACAGGTAATGATACAAACTGTAGTTTTGCTATTACTGGTGAGTTAGAAGAATATCTGTGTCCTGCTTTTAGATTTAAATAGCCTAAATTTTGCATTTGAAATAAAATGTGTGTATTGTTTTAAGAAAAAGTTTTGAAATATATTAATGTATAGGGTGGTTTATGGTTGGACTGTGAATATTTACAGCACTCAGTGAACTTGACACAAGCCATTTCTGGCAAACTTATCTTCTGAGAAAACACTGGGGTAAAGCAACTGATACATGTATATGTGTGCACTGGCAGAGTTAAAAATAGAGAGCCGTCGTTGTTTACAATGGTGAGGTGCTCTGCTCGTGTGCTGCAATGGAAAAAAAGGGGGTTTCTGGTTCTTCTAATTAAGTCTTGACATATTATTGCAAATTGGTCATGAAGTTACCAGCATTGATTTCCAGTCTGTATATCCAGTTGAAGAGTAGAGTAATAATAAGTTAGGATATCTCAAAGATCATAATCCAGACAGCACATTGCCAAATTTTGCTTGTCCTAAAGGCATTCAACAATCAGTCAAAACTTGCAGGAAGTGTTATATGACTGTGTTTGGGGGACAGGTCCCTGTTAATTTGTTCTTTTGTTCTTAATCTCTAGCACATTTTCTTCCAAACATTTTTTAATTAAGATTTCCATTACATATGTTTTAAGTAATATTTGGTGCTAACTGTGCATATGTAAATGGAAATCAAAACACACAAACATGGACTGATCTTACAATCATATTTTTTACTGTACATAATTTTACAAAAACTGTTACTGTAGAAATTGCATTGTGACATAAAAATTCTAGAACTAAATCTGGTAAAAATTAAAATTGGCAGGGGTTTGAAAGGGGTTTTACTGTTTTATAATGTTCTAATAAGGAGGCTGTAACTGGTGCTGAAATAAAAAATCCTGCCAGACAAATCCCAGCCAATCTTGTATGTCCTGACAATGATGCTGTGTAATGTTTATAGTAAATGAAGCGAAACAGATCTGCTGCCTTCACACACATTGCAACTATCAATGAGAAATGGAACAGAATGTCATCCAGGAAAGTTTATGGTGGTTATATATTTAGTTGAAAATGCTGATTTCAAATGGATGCAGTGAACTGGAGCTGTGGCTGCATGGATGTGAAAATGAATTGAATATTTCAGTGAGCAAGCAGGACAGTGAGCAGGTTTAGCTTGAAGGAAAGAGATGACAAAGTTACAAGTACGGTTCAAAATGCACTGCTCACTGTCCTGGTTGGAGATCAGTGCATTTGGATGCAGTTCCATGGTATCCATGAAACACAGAATGGCAGAAATAGCATTAGTGATAATTGATACAGGCATTCAGCTACTGTCACTCAAGTGTTGCTGAGGTGATGCCTCATTCATTAATTTAGCTGCTGGGAGGCAACTCTCATGTTTTTTAAATATAAGTTTGTGTCATTTTCAGATTACTGTGTACATCTTACAATATAGTAGCCATTTCTGTACAGTGGAGTTCTTATGTTTGCTGCTGTTATTTCCTTACCAGAGTTGGAAAGTACAGAATTTGAAGTATTCTGAGTTAAATGGTCTATTCTGAGACAAAGCAGCTCAAGGCATGTCAGCAAGACAATGAGCTTGTAAATATTCAAAGCACAACTCAACAGTCACACAATACTTAAATGGACTGCAAGACCCCATTTGAAAAACTGGTGTTAGGGCTGCATTTGTTTATTTTCTAGATACTCTTCAATGTAACACTGTAACTGCAGTTGAACTGGGTTGTGTGTTCAGAAATTCTTTGAGTAGTGGATCTTCTAGAGATGAGGGAAATCATATTTTTTTTAAAAGATTTCATGGTGCATTTTTATTTGGGAAGGCATGGCTTTTATAGCAGACCTGCTCTCTCTGGGTCACCATGTTCTTTCCTGAGGGTGTGAGTGATCCAGTACAAGCTGGTGACCCAGAGCAGACAGGTTTCTGGTGATATGCCTCTGGATACTGTCAAAAGATGAAAAATCTCCTAATTAAACTGGTTATGTTTGCTTCTGATGACAGACCAAAGTTACTAGTTCTCAGTTTGGATAGAAAAACAGAAATTCTGTTGCCAAAGAGACAGCTTGTGCAAATGGGCTTGATGGCAATGGGATGTGGTGTCCCCTGCAGGAGTTTGCTCCAAGGAGTCACCAGAGCACGTGGCAGTGCAGGCTCAAGGGCTGTCTGGGCACTTTGGGAGGTGGTCAGTTCCTGTGTGCTCTGCAGCTCACGGAAACTTGAATGGCACCACACGGCCTTGCAGGAGTCAAATCCATTTTTTTGCTATTGTGCAGAATTGCTCTGTGTGCCATGTTATGGAAATACTTGATGACATTCTAATTGTCTTGGTGCAGTTTGAATATCTTTGCTGCCAGCACGGAACTCTATTAATAGGAGAAAGAAAAGTACTTAGTTGTGTCCACCTTTTTCTTAGAGCCAGTCACAGAACTCTCATTGCTGTAATCCGAAGCCAAAGTGTACAGACCACTTAGTAGCTTTAACAGTCATTGATAAAAGAGGTGTTGTTTAGAGATTTTCATTCAGCTAAAAGATGGAGTTAAAGCTTTAATGGGATATTGATCCAACATTTGGGAGTGCAGTTAAGCAATATGGCAGGATAGTACAGGGAAATGTTTTCAAAAAACCTAGAGTTTGTAAGGAAAGGAATTAGTTCAGCCTCTGGAAATGGTGATAGGTGTGTTTGAACAAATGGTTCCATTTGCACAGGAATGGGAACTTACCAGTATGTTCCACCCAGGATCAATTAAAGGTGGAGGAAGCTACAGGTGTTGATTTAAATAGACATGGGGACTTGCAGTTAATCAAATATTTGGCTGAGGTCATATTCAGTTCATTGCTCTAATTATTAGAGAACATATTTTCAGCAAATCTGTCATATGATCTTCTAGCATGAAAGTAGAGCAAAACAAATGTGATTACCATTTGGTGGTGGTTTTTGTAACATCTCTATTTTGCTGCTTTATGCCAGTTGCTGCATGTACACACTTTGAAATGTTAAAATGTGCATTGACCCATGCTCAGCTAACACACAAGTCTCAGCTGTTTAACTGTTAAAAGAACTGTGAGAAGATAATCGCAAATATGATTATTAAAAATTTTGATACAGCTGATTTCTTCTGTGTGTGTTAATTCCAAATTTAACTCACATATTTTTTAAAGTGCTCAGATAAAAAAGAAAATAAAAAAATCTTGGTATTTCTTAGCACTGTCCTGACTGTACTGTAAACATTTATCTTGCAGAGCCATAAGTGTGATACTTGGCGACAGGTGGAAGAAAATGAAAAATGAGGAAAGAAGGATGTACACACTAGAAGCCAAGGCCTTGGCAGAGGAGCAGAAGCGTTTAAATCCTGACTGTTGGAAAAGAAAACGAACAAATTCTGTATGTTTGTGAAGCAGACTTTTTTTTTCATTATGTCATTACATGTGTTCAGATGGGTTACTACAGTGTGTTTTGTTCAGAATAAGCTGCTTTCTTAGTAGCCAAAACCCTCATTTACTCCTGTGTTGTGTAACCTGCTTTTGGCAGTTTGGCAGAGACAGATCAGGAGAGGGTCTGTCTGAATATTTTATGAGAGTTCTCTGGATTCTGTTGTACTGAAAGTTAGTGTGCTTGTGAAATGCAAAGGAAGGGCACGTGGTCTTTCACTTTGATGTGAGTTCATAAGGTTGTACCTAAACTTTTTTCTCTTCTGTTAAAGCTTTTTCTTTACCTTTTTCTAGTTTTGTTCCTGATAATTTATATCAGCATATATGATGATACTGAAGGAGCAAAATAATTTTTCCCTGTGAATCCCCTTCATTTATTACTCTGTTCAGTTGTAAAATAAATACAGTAGATAATACTACTTGTGTAGCAAAATAAATTTTTGTAGAAAGTCATCAGTCTAAGAGTCTGCAGCAATTTATTAGTAGGTGGTGGATGTATTAAAAAAAGAGAAGGGCTTTAAAGCTGAAACATCATGTAAAGCAAACATCAAAAAAGGAGATTCTGCTTGTCCAACAAGAAAAGTAGATTGGAAAGAAAGATGCACAGAGTGCTTGCCAGGTTCTTCCATTTTATGTCTGGGTAGGAGCTTGAAGGGTGATGTGAACTTCATCTACATGGTTGGTGAAACCATCCATCCATGTGGTGTCAGATTTCATCCTCGAGTTACCCCCTTTCCTTTGATGTGTAAATGAGGCTTCTTTCTCAAGAGCATATACAAGTGTTGCCTTAAGACTGAATAAGAAATGCTCCAACACTGAGTTGTTTCTTTCTGCTGCACATACTTTGTGCAGTTTCCAGTCCCTTGCTGCAGAAGGTTCCACCAAACCCCAGCTGCTAGGAACAAGCTGTTTTTCTGTTCACTGCATTATTTTAATCAACAGTGACAGCTTCTGTTACATTTCCTTGTGGGTTTAGTTAAAATAATATTATTTATTGATTCTGCTCTTACACCAGTGCAGTTTTGAGCTTTGGATGGTGAGATCACAGGCTCACCTGTGAGCCTAATGCAATGCAGAGGCGTCTTTGTGTGTAGCTGAGTAGTGATGGGTTTGCCTCAGTAAAATGGGTTTGCCCTGCCTTGCAGTAGGAGTTTCCTTGTCCCTACAGTCTTCAGGCCAAGAGAACAGGATCTGCAGAATCTGTTTCCTCAATGCTCCAGCAGGAAATGCCCTTCATAATTGTTGTAGTTCAGTGAACCGAGCTGTTAGGAGTCTGGTAACCTTACTCAGTAATGCCAGTGGGCTCTAGGCTGTGACAGAGACGTTGTGATGGTCTTTTGATGATCAAGGAATAAAACTGTCTGGCTTGACCTTTTTGTTTTCTTCTGAATAACTGACCATGATTTGTGAGTGAATACTTGTGGCTTTGAAAACAAGTGTTGTGCTCTTTGCTTGACCTGGTTTTCTCTTCTCTTTTCTTAGGGCTCACAACAGCATTAAGCCAGAATTTTCCTGTAAACTCTGTATTTACAAAATGGCTGTTGCTTGATGGCGAGAAGATGCAAGATCAAGGTCTTACTATTTGTTGTGACTATGTGTGACCATAAAATACTGGCACCATCATGGAAATGATCTGAGTGCAGATTTGCTTTTTACAATAGAACATTAAGTAAGCTAAAAACTATCAGCATTTTAAACCAAATTGCCTTATTTTTCTTCCAAACTTCATTATGTATCAGGTAATATAGGCTTGAAAATGGATATCCTGTGGTGCTAAAGTACTTTAGAAAGAGGCGAAGGAGATATGTATAAATGTTTATTTTTAAAAGAAAATGTACAAAAAGGGGAATTTTAAAATATGTAACAGCTGTTTATATACATTGATTCTTATTGCTGATTAATATGTATTGCACAACTGTATTATTAATTGCGATTATGAGGCCTGGGATTTTCTGAAATGGCAAAGTGTATTATCAGCTTCCAGCTTCCCAGCCTGCCCTGCTGCCAGCAAGTCACCAGAAGGTGTGGGAATGAGGGTGTGGTGTGATGTGGCAAGGGAGCTGCTGCTTGGGACTTCACTTAGAAAACTTGTATCCACAAGGGAGATATTTTTGCATCAGCTGGCACAAGTGAGAGCTGTCATTTTGTGGTGGAATCAATGTCCCGGGACAGGATGAAATGAATAAATAGCGTTATCTCAAGAAAAGTGGTGCTGTTGATATCATCACCATCATAGTTATTACTCTGTGTTTTGTCTTTGCCACATATTCTACAATATTTTATTTTGCCATAAGACATCTTTATGGTGGGGGCAAACTTTGCACTTAACTATATGTGCAACACTTGCACTTTACTTTTTTTTCTTCTCCAACTGTCTAAAATTAGAGCAGGTGTGTTAGGATTACAATTGCTTCTGCTGTGAACATTTACAATCATGGCTTTTCCTGTACTAAACAGCTGTGCGTTGTTTTTTTTTTTTAAGAATCACAACTGTAAATTTCAGTTTATGACACGTCTACATGATGTTGCCCCTAAGATTTTTGCACACTATATTCTTGTATATTATTTCAAATAAATTCATTAAAATTTGGTGTTGTGTATTTTATAAAATGAAGATTAATCACAAAGTCAGCGCTGCAGCAATAAGCACATTCTGCATGGAAGTCTTTACACAAACCCATCCAAAGTAGATTTTAATGCTTTGCCATTAGGAAGCTAGTAAAGAATTTCAAATACTATTTTCAAGATTGGATATTTAATGTTCTTTATTACAGTTTAAGCAAAAAGAGTTGAAATCAATATAAATTATTTCTAAGCAAGTAGCAGTGCAATAGAGAAGCATTTAGGTTAGTTATAAATATTTTTCCTTGTGTTAAAATTAGTGATTTTTAGATGGAAACTGATGATTCAAATGTTTCAAAAGTACGATTTTCTGAATACGGCTAAAATGTATTCAACTGCTTAAAACTCTACTTGTAGGGAAAGAGCTGCTTCCTTATTTGAGATATTCAGCAATTACACTGTAATATATGAGTTCTAATTTTAAACTTTTCTAAATTCAAAAGGAATGCTTAAGAATGTTTCAATTAGATGTAGACTTACAGCACATAAAAGTTGTCCCATTTCCTTACAATATTTCTGTTTAAGTAAGTCCCTGTAATGTGAACATAAAGCAAGAAGACAGAAGTTTCAGACATGAAGGAGGTAAATGTTTCATTGTAAAGCTGATGTACTTGGGGATAATTTACATGAACAGTGAAGATGTATGTGGTACCAAAGCTCCCAGCTGTGTTAACGTCCATTCCCTGGTGTGAGAGCTTTGTCCAGCTGTGTTCACTGAAGAGTTGACATGGCTTTCTGCAGCAGCTGAACCATTATGGGATAGACTGGTGCAAACTCCTTTCCCTCTCTTGTTCTCACTGACTGAACATAAGCTTCCAGTGCACCGCTGAAAAAAAAAAAAAAGTAAAGCAGCTAAAGCAATTAAATACTGTAAATTCAGGATCTGCAACAGAAATTAATTGCCTTCTTCCCTCCTGCAGAATTTTCCTCAGATGGTCCTACTTGTCTGTGGAAGGAAGTGAGCAAGGAAGACCTTGCAAAGCTTTGTATAATTGTTCTGTGATCTTCATCTCCTTTCTTGCACGTTTGAGGAGCAAACAAGTTAACATTTAAATAAGCAGCAGCATGTTGCAGATGGCTTGAAATGACAGCTCTGACGCACAGACTGGGGCTCAGTGCTGCACTGGTAACCTTTAGAAAGGGAGAGAATAATCTCCAGCTGCTGCAGACGCTGAGAGTGCAACTTCCAGCATGAAAAGTGGGGCACTGGTGAGCAGCCGCCATGCCCTGAGGTGATTCCTGGCACAGCTTTTTGAACTCCCACCGTCCATCTCAGAAACACCGCGCTAAGCCCAGACAGGGCTTGGGCAAGGCACGGCCTGGCTCTCATACATTGTCACAGGATATCACACAGAGAGTCATCATGTGTGAACTGCACAAATAAAACACTGCAAAGCTAAAAGGGGCAACTGTGGTAATGCTTTACAACACAGGATCACCTTTCAGCTAACATTCTAGTACACAGGATTGCTGAGTGACAGTGTATTTGTAAAACAAACACTGTAAGTGTTCATCTGTTGAGATTCCAACTTACTAATTCATTAAGTAGGCCAAGCTAGTGTTGCCACACTTAAATATAGCTTTGAATTTAATTTTCTTCTCCTTTTCTGCTTCTATTTCTTCATGTAACTGATACAATCTTGGAGTTTCCTTCTAAAATTTGCTTATATTTGTGCTATTTACAGCAAAGCTGACATTAAGAAAATCCACGAGCAACAGGCCCCATTTCAAGTGGAGACTAATACAACTCCTGGTATGTGGCTGCTCCTTTTCTAACGCAGAATGTCACCACAGCCCTTCCAGTGCTGCACTAACAGCAGCCCACAGGGCAGTGGGGTCCTGCCGCGAATGCGGTCACTGAGCAGGGAGTGGTTCTGGATTTTGTCTCATGCATTTCTTTCTGGGAGTGCAGGATGCACCAGCACAGCTGCTCTGCCAGTGAGGGAGCCCGCTGGCTTTTAGTAACATGGCAGGAACATTCCCAGTCCCCCTGGGAGAAGGCAGATGGTGGTTGTGCACATCTGGTGAAGGGGTGGGGGCACCGGGGTCAAGTGCGTTGGTAACACAGAGCAACCGCAAAGCTGTGCCTATAAATACACACCCACTGCTGCAGGATGGTGGGCTCTGGAGGCAGAGCTGTATTTATGTTTGCTGCTACTTCCAACAAACAAGCCTTTGGAGGAACCCTTCGTTCCTGCACGAAGAGTTCACAGATTTGAAGGCAGCGCTGCTCCCTGGTAGGTGCCTGCTGGCAGCTGGCAGCAGTAGGCAGTGAATCAGGCAAGGCTTAAGGAAAGCAAAAGTACTGAAGAGTGATATTCAGCCCATGTTTCACACACACAGGCTTCTCCTGGCATAAGATGCTAAGAGAGGAGCAGCCAAGATCCCTGTGTGATGCTGTAGCTCTGAGAAGCCTCAGATGAGCCCATCAAACCTGACAAACCAGAGGAGATGGTAGGAACATACAGGGTCACAATACACTTGGGGCCTGGGAGTAAAGCTGCTGCCACATCAGCAAGGGCTTGGCCCCTCCTCAATGACTCGAGCCCATCTGTGTCAAGAGCATCGCTGGGAACTTCCAGCAAAGTTCATTTATCAGCAAGTGGAAGAAGCTCCTGAGGCCTGTGCTCAGTTCACTGGAGAGACGAGTCTGAGCTTTGGGTTCCAAGAAGCCAATGACAGCTACGGCAGCCCGGCCCCACGAGCTGTCCTGGGGCTGCTCCCGCTCCTGCCAGCACTTCCCATCCCCAGAAATGCCGGTGCTGATCCGCCAGCCTCACTGCCAGAGCACCAGGAGGAGCTGGCTGTCCCCACATACAGTCCCTCTTAATGGAGTTTGACAGGAGAGACTGAAGCGTGCAGCTCTGCAACCAAAGAACCTGAGGCAGCTTCACTTCTGAGCTCAGGATGGGAATGAAATGGCACAGCACGAGGTAATTCCCACCACAGCTCCTGATGTCCCTATGCAGCATCCAGACCTCACAGTCCCTCTTTGCTGAAGCCCAGGAGATATTGTCTAGGGGTACACAAAAGAAGGATGGAGTGGATTACTAAACAGTTGAGATGCTTCAGAAAAATAAAGTTATGTAGCACAGAAACAGTTCCTCATGTTGGCCTTGGAGCACTTGAGAGCTCTTCCATTTTGATAACAATTTACTCGTGAACTACTGCTGAGTAGGGGTCCACCCCAGGTACAAATGCACTGTAAGGAATCTGAATTTTTGCACAGCAGCAGACCACAACAGAGAAGTAATCCCTTGTTTTTTGGAAAGAATATTTATCTTATCTAGCTAAAGTAAACCTGACTTTTTGCACCTGGTCAGCTCCCTGAAAACCAATGGTCCCTGGGGAGCAGCTCACTTCCTTCCCAGCAAAAGACATCAGCATAATGAAGTGCAGAGAGATTAGGCACATCCACAGGTTTATTTTAAATCCCATGATTGAGAGAGAAAAAGTGAGACTGGGGGAATGGGACAGCAGGAAATTGTGCTTTTTAGATAAACTGGCCTCTTGTAGCAATGAGAAGCCAGCATAGGATGAGCAGACTGAGCAGCAAGAGAGAGATGCAGGCAGGGAAGGCTCAAGGATGACATCAAGGATGCCATCCTGATGAGTGGAGGTGCTTCAGAAGAGTCAGAAATGTCTCACATTTCCACTCAGGTGAGCACTCAAGTGCTCTGGTCAGCAGTAATTGTTAGACATGTTACATGTTTGTTACCTGCTACAAAGAATTGTCTCTTGTATTAAAAAGACAACTGAGAAACTCCTGTGAGTTTTCTTACTGTGACTGTCATTCATCTTTTTAAATCTCCCCCCTTGCACTCAGCAGTATCCCTGTCTTTTCCTTTCTATACATTCCTCAAAGTTTGTTGGGCTCAAATAGTTTTTTGAAGTCATCAAAAGCTGAAAATAGAAAAAAAACCACATTGACCTGCTTAACTTAGAAAGCTCTAACACCTCTTGGTGAAGTTGTGGGTTGGCAGCATTATCCAGATGGTAACACTGCTATCCCTTAAGTGACTTATCTCCTTGCTTTGAAAAAGCCCTTGAAGAAGATTACAGAGATAACCAGATAGATGAAAGGGAGAAGCTTTACCCTAAGAGTAGCACCCAAAAACTCCATGTGAGCCCTTGATAATCCTTTGCCAGACTGTTACTGCCATCAGATCAAATAAGATGGAATGAGATTTAGGCTATGCCAAGTGCCATACAGCACCATTACAGTTCTACTGTCACACCTTCTAGCAACTTGTATCTTTTTTCCTTCTCTCCTGCCCCAAAAGAATCTGATTTAACTTGCAAAACCAACTCCATCAGAAGCAACTAAGAGGAGTTTTGTAGGTCCCTTCTGCTGCACTTGCTCTTTTACTGTAGCTTTGCTTGCATTCTTTCAAAGAGATAAGTCAAACTTCACGAATATGACCAACCTGAGAGCATCACAACTCTTAGCCATTCCAAAGGCAGCCAGTAATATCAATACTGTCAGTTGAATGCTCAGGCATTTTTCTAAAAGAGACCTTGTACAGCTTTACACTAAACAATGAAAATATAAGCTTTCTTTATACTCCCAACTGCATTCACTATTTTCCTGTGTCCCACACTTGCACCTCCAGTACAAGTATTTTAAGCACTCTGAAGCTGAATGTTTTAATAATATCATAATCTGTATCATAATATATACTGTACTATACTATACTATAATAGAAATAAAATAATCAGTAGCTTTACCTGAAACGCTTTCTGGTAAAGCAAACTGGCCTGGAGAACTCCCTGCTCCCTGTGCCCACCCAGGGAAGGCCAGGAGACTGCTCCCACACAGGCAGGTGTAGGAAAGCAGTCGAGGGGAGGATGAAAAGCTTCTGCAGCTGCTGGAGGCTGGTAGGAAGGAGGCAGCCACCATCACCTGGAGCTTCACGTGCTGCCAGGGAATCGTGGTCAAGCTCAGGATACTCCTTTGCATTGCTGCCCGTGGGAATGGCACCAGGAAGCCTGTCCATTCCTGGTAAGGAAAGGTCCAGGTAGTAAAATGGTACAAATCATGAATCCAGGGAGAAAGGCTGTTTGGAGTCCAGAGAATAAAGGTGAGGTTGCTCCAGAGTGAGAGGGAGGAATGGGCTGGAAGAGATAACTAAAAGCACCAATGGTTATAGAGTAGACATGGTTCCAGATGTTCATTGGGATGGGAATTTTGTTTTGCTGAAGACAGTCAACAAGTCTTCAGGGTGGGATTTTGGAACTCCAGCATACAGGAATATGGACAGTGCAGGATGTTGCTTGTGGCAAAGCAAGATGATTGCTGCTGCATGCAGCCAGACTTCAGTGCAGGCTGCCTGCAACTTGGAACATCACAGGAGCTGCTGGGAAGCCTACCTGACTAATTTGGGGTAATAAATGAATTCAGGGGCTTTGTTAACACTTGAAATGCAGAATTTTCCATGACATTTTGGTAAGCTTTAGCACTCCTAGCTCAAATGAGCTTTTGTAAACTATGCTGGCAGTACAGGACTCGATTCAGATGCACCAGTCTACCATTGAAATTTTGGCAGGCTTCACTCCTATTGAAGACACTGTAAAAACACCAGTGCTAAAGTAGTTGTGGAAAAATAAACAGCACTATGGGTGAAAGCAGTATCATCAAGTCTCCAGCACAGAGGAGATCACAGCTGTTGTCATATAAGAAGATGTAATATGTAGTTATATTATTGTTGTTTAAGATGGAAGAAGCCCTGTTTATGTAATATACAAAACATACTCTTGAAGGGATTAGACTAAATAATGCCCTAAATTCGGCATCTTCTAGTCTAATAAAGGACATAAAACCTGTTCAGCAATCTGTTTCTATTTTAAAAGACAAGCTATGGTATACATTACAAATATTGTTTGTAAAAGAGAGCTATGGAAGGAGGGTTGGTGGGATGTTCTGCATATATTAATGCTTCATTAAAAATGCCATAAGAAGTAAGGAAAAAAAAAAAAACCTTAAGTTTAAGATGCCCTCCCACATAAGGAAAAGGATTTTAAAGCACTTATTAAATTACTTCACTTGCATGAGCAAAACCATGAGCTTTCTTGGAAATCAGGACAAGCTGATTATATAAGACCCTGATAGTTCTTCTTTAAAATGTTATTTCAACCCATGAAGATTTTTACCTAGAGTTAAAAGGGAAAAAAAAGAAAAGTGTAATTTGGCTTGTGATCCCCTTCTTAAGGGATCTTAATGTGTATCAGTTACAAATACTCTAATTAATTAATTTTATATGGAATTGTGAATCCTAGCACTACCCTCCTGGGCTCTGCCTTTGGTCAATGGAATCAGATTTACATTGTAAGCTTCAGAAGAGGCAGGGATCATCTTTCTGCTCAGTAGTGGGACTGCACCCTGTGCACTCCTGTCCCCATCAATCAGCAGGGCAGCTGCAGGACCCTGGGGCCAGACTTTTCTTTAGTATTTTGGTTAAAGTCTGTTTGCTGTGCAAACTTTAGGGCAAAGCAGAAAATAAAAAATGTGCTGTGTAAAGCACATCTGTGTGACACCGGGCCTATTTAATCAGGGCTATCAAGATTACTGTAAAACCAAACAGTAAAACCTCCAACAGCTTCACCTGCAGGACAAGCGAGGAGCAGGAGACAGCTGTGGTTATTCCAGCCTGCACAATGAGGAGCTCAGAGGTGTGCTGGCAGAGACACCTGGCTGCCAGCCAGGGTTGATGGATGCTGGAGTGCTGCAGCCTCCTCTCCCGGCCGCGCTCTTTCCCTGCGGCAGAGGCAGCGCTGACGGAACCCAGCACACAGATGGGGCTTTCACAGCGCTCCCCAAACTGCCATTTGTCCCTGCCCCGGGCAGGTGAGTGGTCAGAGCAACTCCCCAGCTCAGAACTGCAGCTTGTTATGGAAATAAACCCTTCACTGGGCCTGGCTTTCAACTCTGCTTCAGCAAGGGGGAGCTTGAATAAGGGGAGTTAACACACACTTTAATGGTAAAGGTAAGAATTTGGCCCTTGAATGGGTGAACTGTCCTTCAGACTGGCTCAAATCCTGTCATGTCTAATAGGGTTTCTTTTATGGAAGAAAATTTGAGGTTTCAAGCTTAATTTTAAGAAAAAAATGCCCATGACACTTAAAGAAGTGTTCCTTTCAACCCAATCCCTGCTCAGGGAGGACACCTGCAGCAGGGTCATCTCATACAACTTTAAATGTCTGCAGGGCAGCTGGCTGCCTGAGAGAGCTCCTGTGTCCCAGCCCACACTGCACTCACTGAACAGAGAAAATGGCAGCTTTCAGGACACAGTGCAACTGACCTATTTTAGGTACCTGCTTCAGGATGAGATGAATCAGCCCCAGCAGCACCTGTTTCTCTCTGTTGACTATAAAGGGAGTCCGGAAAATATACCTCTGGCCAGGTAAATACCACCCCTCGTGCTGAATAGAAGCAGAAGGAAATGCACAAAAATGCTCAGAACAGGACTAATTCATGCCATTCACACCACATTGCAAGCGAAGCATTTAAGACCTACAGAGCGGAAGAAGCACTCCAATTAGCTTTAATATGAAGCTAGAAGGATCCTGGTAACACGAGGAAATTAATATCTAGGCAGCAGGCCCCTAGAGTAATTGCACAGTTGTTACAACGGGAAGTTGCAGAAAATTACCATTTGCAAGGTTGCAGCAAACAAAAAGATAATATCTTGATGTAGGCCAGTGCAGGGATCTGAAGGTTCCAAACATCCAAAGTTCAACTCACACAGCTGAAATGACTACGGGTGGAAAAAGCCTGAAGAGGATGACTGATAGAAGAGCAAGATGCCTGCAGTTCAGCTAAGGTTCATATGAGACACAAAAAGAGCAGGCTCAGAAACCTTCCAGTAGAGTATTAAAGAAAATATGAGTGATTCATGGTCATACTAGTGACTGATGTCTGCTTGCCTGCCTTACATATGGATAAACAGCCATGCAAAATGAATAAAGGATTCAATTAAAGGATTGAAAGGAAAACTTAAGTATTCCAGCTTCACTACTTGGTCTAATGGATGATGCTGTCTCAGTCTAAAAGCCTCATCCCAAGATTTGTTCCTTAATACCTCCATGGTTAGAACAATTTATCAGTGTCTGAACATGACCACCAGCAAGCCCATTAACTGAATCAGTCTGAATGAAATTTAATTGCAGACAAAGACAAAAGTGTGTTTTAGCTTAAGGATGGCATTTTCAAACTTGGGGAAAATGAATTGAAGAGAACAAAATCCCACCAGTTCTCAAATGGTTTGCATTCTTGGCTTTCCCTACTATATCTGCCAGTGTTGCTAGTACTATCAAGACAGAAATTACAATCAAAATAATCATAACTGATAACATATACAGCTCTCCTGCATATATCACCTATGCCCCTGTATTTCAATGTCATGGCTTGAGATTCAAGAAAAGCCAGTTTTGTAGATAAACTAATCACAAGTATGATTTTCAGAAAATACACATATGAAGTGACACAGTTTGTATTTTAATATTTCAGAAATAAATCCTAGTAACATCTACTGGTGATCAGCTTGTATCTCCTTAACTGGCCCATTCACTACATGGGACGGTGGTGCTATCAGCTTCAGGAAGTGTAAATATTTATAGCAGACTGCTCTTGGCAGCTTTAGAAGTGTGGACAGAAAACAGTTGACTTTCTCAGGCACTATCACTGTCGGCTGGAATGTAAAAGTCAGCTTTTATCACTCCAGCAAAAGCTGGCAACATCCAGGCATGGCAGTTCAAGGACAGAGCTGGTTCCCAGGCCATGGAGCCTGGTGCAGCTCCATGGACAGCCTTTCCCAGGTCACTGGTGTGGGGGGCACAGACAAAGGCTGGAAAATTTAGGGCTTTAGGAGCCAAATGATCATCTGAACCCTGAGGATCCCTAGGTTGGTTTTGTCATGTTCATACAAATGTGCTTTCTCTAACATACTTCAAAACTTTGCTTGATTTGAGAAACAAGACTGTTAACTTTTCCTAACATCTTAAGATGCAAAATAATATTTAGCTATGAAGTCATCTACTCTAGCAAGATTTCAAAATCTGATGTAATTATTACTTTCTAAAGATCATGGGCTGATTTCCTGAAGAATAACATTCCAGGTGTGTAACAAGGGTCTTCCATCTTTAGATTTCTACCTGCATTTATATTGGTTTGGCTTTCAGTGCTTCTCTTTCCTGATACAGGTGACAGGACAGCTGCAGCCTTGACTTTCCAGCAGTTAAGAGAGAGGCAGTTTTGCAAAAACTCATTAATTTAAACCATCATTGTGCATGGTTTACTTCCTTTACAAGAGGATTATGTGCTCCTTCTAAAGGCACTGCCGAGTTTGAGTACAGGGAGGTGGAGAGGAGAGTTCAGTTTAAATTTCTGCCACTTTGCAACTCATCCCATGAGTGGAGAGAAGGTAATGGTGTTTATGATACATCTCCTGAGGCACTTTTTTTTTTTTTCTTCACTTTTCAAGAGTCCTAGTGTGCAGATAAGTTAGTGCTCCGTTACCATAAGTGCAGAAAAGAAAGAAGCAGGATTTTACCGTATGAGAGCAAGCCTGTCTTTTTCAGATGGATGATCATCGAGCCACTGGGAGTAGCGGGCAATGGACCACTCAGCCCTCTGGTACAGAGAAACACAAACACCAATTACACAAAATGCAAAAAAAGAAACAGACACACCAATTTCAGAATCAAAGAGGACATAAATGAAAGCCACATGAGGCTCTCAATACAGCAGTGATGCGGACTGAGTTAAGAAATCAAAGACAATTAACAGGGTAGGACAGTATGTTATTTGGGAGCTCAGAGGTCATCTCCTACATCAGCTGTTGGCCCATTTCCGACAGGGTTTTAATCTAGATTTCCTGCATCTTACAAGAGAAGGATCTAAGCAATCTGCAGACTGGAGAAAGATCTGCAACTTCTACTATGAGCTGACAGAATAGTAAAGAATTCAGAGTCTATTTAATATCAGGTTATCATATACCTACTATTAATCAATCAATCATCAATCATTTAATTTAGTAAACCAATTAGCATAATACCTTTGCCACAATAAAAACAAAACCAAAAAAATTATATAAAATACACACTTGAATAATTTTCAACTAAAACAGCTAAGGCAAACGACAATGCTCATTTCACCTTAGGACATCTGAAAATAAAAGATGTTGATCTTATTACCTGGAAGGGTGATTTTAGCTCTGGTGGTGCTCTTGTAAATAAGAACTGAAGAATAATGCTGAATGGAATAACCTCTCCCAGAGCTGGGCTACTGGCAATATGCTCACTGGTCTGGAACAGCAGTGGTCTGGAAAAATGTAACAATATACTCATGAAATGAAGAAAAAGCTTATCTTATGCATTAGAAAAGTGCCTCTATGTGGTGGCAATATTGCATTAGGATAGGATCATTGAGATTTTTGCCACTACTCTGCACCTTGGGTTTCCAACATAGGTCCAGTTTGCAAAAATTTACAGCAGTTGCCTATTGTAATTAAACAACACGGGACTGTAAATTTTGTATTTCAGTGAAAACATTTAAGGTAACTATAGAACTCGCTGTCATACAGAAGATGTACTGAAAGGAAGACAAAAAAGTACAATTTGGCCAACATTTGCATGACAAAGATTGTTAAATCATAGTTATACTCTGCATAAAATTTAAAAGAACTTTAATCTATTTCTAATTTGCAGGTGGGTGTTGCCAAAAAAGCTCTCATTTCAATCAGAACTAACACGAGGTAATAAATCAGTTTTGAAATACAGTTTAGTCATACTGTGACTGCAACTCACCTGAATGACCTCAGCTGTCTGTAAGATTTTCCTAAGTCAGAGACTCGTCGACACAGCGGTGCTACTGCTAACTCCATCTGCAAAAGCAAACACTTCAGTTTGAATTCGATTCTCCCAAAACATAACACCTGGTACTGAAGTAGCTTGCTTTTTAAGCAATAATCCAGACTTGCAGACTAAGTCAGTGACTTCTCTCTGGTGGCTGAATTAAGACAAGAAGCTGTCTTCCTTTCATACCATGTTGCCCAAGTCAAGACTTCTGCCTTATTCTTGGCAATACAATAAGCATTTCGTGACAAATGATAGAGACAGTCTGTGCATAACAACAGAAGGGGCCTCATGAGCTTTCTGAGACTAAAGCTTTGTTTCTTGCAGCAGATTTATTTTGTTGGTGATGACTTTCCTAATGAAGCACTTATGTCAATACCCCAAAAATCTGACTGCAGCCTGGGAAGAAAGCAAATCTAGGCAGCTCTCCACTGCTAAAGCATTAAAACTGTGGACACATTTCAGCTGGGCACCCTTTCCTTTGGTGAAGGACAAGGTCAAAATTATTCTTTCCTGAACAGCGAGCCCCAGATTTTGGGGCACAAAACCTATACAGATTAGCTATAAGGCAGCTGTGATCTATTGCCAAGGGGTCATATGGAGTCATGGTCAAAAGAGTAAGAGCATTATTTTCATACTTATTTTCACACTGTTTGGGTTCTGAGTTAGAGCAACCATCTTTAAAAACCAACAAGTTTAAAACATTTTCTGTTTTAAGCATAGTTCTGCTTTTTTGAAGAAGAGCCGGGCTCCACTTGGGTTTTTACATCTAAATTGTGTCACAGGCTCTTCATTAACATTGAGGACACAGAAGTGAGAAAGAACAATTTCCCTTCTAGATCCCAGACTGAACATGATCATTACACTGCAAAATTTCAGTTAATGTGCACACCAATACAAACACTACCACTTAAAAAACCCCGCAGGTAATTTTACTCAGACATGAGTAAAAGTCTTTATTTTTTGCATTCCTGAAGTGTCAGTCAAATGAGGGATCAAGCTTTATTCTCTGTTTTTTAAAATCCCCAACTTGAAAGACTATTCAGACTTTGATTTACACATAATGCACAATTAAATTAAGTTTCAAAGGATGACAGCTAAAATAAGTAACAAGATCAAAACCACCATACACTGAGTTTCCCTTGTAAGTAATATTGCTGAACGAGTTTCAAAGTGTTTGTGATATGACACTATTTACAGTGAAGTCTTTAATACTGGTATATTTTTCTTTCCAGCTGTGGCATTTCCTCAGACAAAGATGGCTGGGCCATCAGGTTCACCAAGAGCACATGGGATTCCAGCATAAACAAGAAATAGGGTGCAGAGAACTATGATGCCATAGTTCAACTAAACTCAGAAAAACTTAAATTAGTGAATAATGCAAATCAAGGCTATAGCCTTGAACTTCAGGCATCCCTCTTTAAAAGCAGGTGGCAGTATAGGAGTCATCTCACCTGCTTCTCAATACATACAGGTTCTCTTCAAAGGCAGTGGAGAGAAGCAGCCACTCCTGGGGGGTGAATGCACCTTTCCCCAGGTGGACACCTAGAACAGGTCAGGTGGATCATGTCTGTAGGAGTAACCCCCTATGTGACACTCAGGCAAAGCTGGGAAAGCCACAGGGCCTAGCCCAAGCACTTTGGCTTCCCCTGCAGACAGGAGAGCTGGGTAGCTCTGGAAAGCAATGGGGAATGCCCCACAGAGCTTTCCTATGGGCAGTGCAAAGCCACTGCCTGAGCCCAGGGACCTCAGAGTACATGCCCACATCAGGCACTTCCAGGCCACTTGAAATCTGCATTTTATGCAGGTTTCATTCACAGGAGAAGAAAGTGAATAAAAATCCAGGATGTGGAATAAGGAGATAAAGCTCCAGACCTGAGTAACAGTCTGGCTTCCTCTTGCCTGCTGCCCTTTTTGGTCCCCAAGTCTTTAGGCTATGAAATGGCCCCTCTCTACACACTGAGGATGAGGTCACCTCTCCTGCACGCAGGTGAGAGGTCAATGTCCCTGTGGCTCAAGAGCCACCAGCTGCTGTGCTGTGCTGAATCTGCTGGCACCAGGGAGTGAGGGCATGCTCCCAGGAAGGGCAGGCTCTGCAGGGAACTGCTGCAGGGACATGCTCCAACTCCAAGCTGCAATGAAGCTTACAGCAAGTTCAGCATGTTGTTCCCCCAGGAGCACCAGGTGGAAGCCAAGAGGCTGCTCTGCCCCACAGGATCAGGAGCAGGCAGCCAAAAAGAGGAGCTAACTAAGTCTGCTTTGCTGCATCATGATACAAGAATCCTACAGATCCTGAAAAACGAACGGGAGCAAGACTGATTTCTCCAGAGCTTTGTTTCAGGCGTCAGTACTGGCTGGGGACAGCTGGAAGCAATGATATCCTGCAGGAGCTGGTGTCCCAGCTCTGGTGGGAGCCTTGGGCATGTAACTGGGAGGGACCAGGGAGAAGATAATTCCTTTAGGTTCTTCAGAGACTTTGATAACAGGCAACAAACTGCCAGTCTGACTTGTGGAAACAAGAGATGTGTGGATCAAACGGTACTCATGAGGGGGAAGAAATAACAACATAGCAAAATATAATTTTGCTTAATAAGTTTTAAAAGATTGTTTCACTCCTGGAACAGAATATGAAGTAATGAGACGTTAAGTGAAACTTTCTACAGCTTAACCAATCCCTTATTAAAACAAATTTAAATGAATTCTCTTGAATATACCTTGTAGTTTCCGTAAATTAAAACTTTTAGTCTTAAGTACTAAAGAAGAAAAATTACTTTGGAAAATTCTATTACTTCATCTTCAACCTTTATTCACTGTAGGAAATTATTAGTATTGCTAGAACTAGATAGATTTAATGGCAGCAGATGGTGGATTCGTGAAGTAATAGCTGCCAAAGAAAAATATTGTTTTTAAGCTTTGCAGCATACTATACTATCTCACATTGACTCATGAAGAGTGGGAATGAGTGAAAACTAATGTGGTAAAAATGTACATAAACCACAGAAACTCTTTTTTTAAAATTTACAATACCAGTCTTTGTGTTATAACCCAATCTCTCTCCAAGAAAAAGTATAATTAATTCACATAATAACTAAGACTGTTTTCTTTGCTTGAATTTTAGGTGTTTATCTGAGCCCAGTGACAGGGTGGGATGCTACAGCATCCTTCTGCTGTCACAATCATTTCTGAGGCCACTGAGAGGGGTTTAGTGTCTCTTCTGAGCATTGTGCCAGCCCAGGAAGAACTGCTGGGGAGGAACCATTCAGCTGCACCAGCTGCTGTTTTTAAGGTGCTGGAATTGGGCAGAGAATTGAGCATGCATCACTTCTTGGTTGTGCTACCTGTCATCACCTGAAACGGCATCAACTATGGATTCACACAGCAAGTTTATACTGTAGCAGCCTTTGCTGTGATACACAGCTATAGTTTCAAAGCCTGTCAGTGAGCTCTTGTATCAGGGGATGTTGTTGGCTGTTGGCAGCCGGTATTTGTATTGTGCGTGCAAGGCCTTTCACTCAGCCATGTGAACTTTACATATAAAAGAGTAAGCAGAACTTTCTGTTTCTTTTCCAAATTTCCCTTCCAAACTGCAAATTTGAAAATTCAAACATACACGTTAAATTCAGTGATAAATCAGATGTTCAAGCAGTAATCTGTAAACAAAGAGGCTTGATGTGATATAATCATTAACACAGAGTCCAAGGGGATCACTAGGAGATGAATGTGCTTGCCAAAAAGCAAGCAGCAGATAGAACAGAAGAAGGCCCAATGACTTGTTTCTTCTAGCTTTGTTCAAAACTCATTGCTTTTCCATGATTTATACATGTTAGTTTGCTATGCTTCGCAGGACACAACCCAACATATGCTTCCCCTCAATGGTTCATGCTCTCTAAGCCCAAAAAGGCAATATTATCTTTTCTTCTCATATGACTCTGCCATAGCCCATGGCTAGGTGGTCAATTATCTGTTGAACTATTCACTGGCTGGCCATATTGAAAAAATTGCATCACATGCCTGGCTTCTCTAATTGGATTATGTTCAGCAACCCAAGGGTAAAGTTAATATGTAGTCTAGATACAGATAATGCATATATATTGAAGAGTGCTTTAAAAAAAAAAATATAGTGAAGTCATTGTTTAGTGCCTATTGTGGTATTTTCAAGATCTCTCATTACTTAAACAGCTGCTTTTTCAGCTGGAAAATCTTAACATTAAATTTTTTAGCAATTACATTTCCTCCTGGCCAAGATGAATTCCAGGTTTTTAAATGTTACCTCAAAATGCTTTTTTTCTAGCCATTCACTAGGACAGAATGCTTTAGCAAGCAAGGGAGCAGAAGGGCTGAACTATTATATGAAAGAAGCTGGCCTTGAAGGGATGTGCAATTTGATTTCTCCCCAGTGCAGAAATTCCAAAGCAGTTGATGTTTAAGTAAATCCTTCAGCTGTAACACCTCTAAAATAACACATATCAGCAAATAATTCCCTCTTTCCAGGAAGATAATTAGCACAAAACATTAAATGTATTTTAGCTTTAGTAATTTCTGTCTTTATGACTACAACTGTGATTACAGCATCCTGCTGCTCTCATTTCTCTGTAAGAAACTAGAAAGGAATTTTTTTAGGAAAAATTATGAAAAGCACTTTTACACCTTTATCATTGTGTTTAATCAAATGAGCAAATCTGTCTACATTTTAAAAATCCAAATGCCTAATAGTCTTGCTTTTTTTTAATGCCACATACTGAATCAGGAAACCAAATTCTGACCACGAACTAGCCAGCAGATAGGAACAGCTCTTCTACATTAGAATTTAGCATTGTAAAGTTCTACCATTAAAACATTTTTCTAGGAAAATTCAATAAAATCAGAATATTTTGCAGTAATTTTTGAGAAAGACTTGAATAATTGGTGTCAGCATTAACTGTATCCTATCAAAACTCTCTGAACAATGCCAAAAATCCCAACCATAAATCATGCCTAGATAAGAAATACAGGAAAGCATGTAGAGAATAGAATCAACTCAAACAGGACCAATAAAAACAGTTCATTCTTTGCTGCTCTGTCCAGCACTTCCATCAGGTTTTAGGAAGGCCTGAACTACAAGGCACAATCCCCCAAAGCGTGCCTAAGTGCTGTAACAACTCTGAATACCAAGCAAGCTAAAATGTCCTCTGGAGAAGAACTTTCACTCTCCAGAAACAGAAGTGTTGAAAACCATCAGGGCTTGCTTGCCTCCAGGAGAACATTTTTTATTCAATCTGACAAGTACTGAATTAAAAGTGAAATTTGGTATTAAATATGTGAATATTGAATTATGGGCACCTTGAAAATACAAAACCAAATAAAACAAGCTGATTTGGGAGTATACAGGAATGAGCTGAAAAGTAATCTTGTGCAATTGCCTGCATAAAAACTGAGAGCATGAAAGATGCTGCACTCAGCCTGTAGACTGGAAATGTTTCAAATGAGACTCCTGAGGAGCTGTGGCACTGCACTCGATAACAACCTTGCAGTGCTGTGCACATTTCCTAGGGCTTGCAAATGTTCCCGTGTTCCTGTAAGCACTGATTTACATGAAATTACATTAATGATATTCAGGCATATTTCAAGCCTATCATATCTCTGTTTACAGGTGCCACAGTAGCACACACCTAGTCTCACTGCTGAGGAATCTGTAACACACAGGACAGCCAAATGCGATACTGACACTGCAAACAGGGTAAGACAGAGAATTCAACAGATCTACAGCAGTAATTCCTAATGTATGAGTACCTGAGCCTCACTCCAGAAAATTGGCTGTTATGCACCTCACCTCAGCGAACCTAGTTCTCAATGAAGAGAACTTGAAATTCGTTTTCTCCCTTCTGTGTGGACACCTGTTGTTTTGAGGCAACTTATCAGTAAAACACGTTTTCAGTGCAAAATTTTCAAATCAGACTCTCAGCCAA
Source organism: Parus major (assembly GCF_001522545.3). Taxonomy (NCBI): domain Eukaryota; kingdom Metazoa; phylum Chordata; class Aves; order Passeriformes; family Paridae; genus Parus; species Parus major. The sequence goes on from NC_031773.1 coordinate 13,139,091, forward strand.
AGCTATTCTTGCTGAGTATAAGGCAGCTGTAACTCTGTGAGTGCCCTGAAAGAATGTGAAGAAGCATGAGATACCCAAAATCTGATGCAATCCAAGGTTATTTGATTCATTGCACATGTGTTTATAATAAGAACTCAAATTAATCAAAGCTTCTAGACAGATTTCTGCTCAGGTGTTTTCCTTGCAAGCAATCCCAAAATACCAGAAGGGATTTTAGATTTCAAAAGTCAGTTTTGAGCAGGAAGAAGTAACCCTTTTTTGTATAGAGAAAATTAAAAATTACAAGACAGAACATAAGTAAAAACAGTTTATAAACAAACCTACTCCTACACACAGTATCTTTCCAGGCCGGTTGTTTCCCTTGGGTTTGGCTTTGGTCCAACAATGCAGTGCCTTTCTGGGACTGAAAAAAAACCCCTGAACACAGCACTTATGGCCATTTGAAAAAAACTTATCCTTTTCATCAAGCCAGCAGCTCAGCTAAATACCTGCTCCCTGCCCTCCTCAGACAAAAGCAGCAGCAACCTCTCCTAGTCCTCATTAGGATTAAAGCTGCATTTACACCAGGACTCCTGGCTGGGTCAGAGCTGGGTCACCTTCCTCCCAGGCTCCCAGGAACTGGCATCATGGGCATGTGCACAAAATCCACCAGGTTTTGGAAGGAGCACACACATAGAAAACATGGATATAAGGCAGATTTAAACTAACAAAATGTTTTAATCCTTTTTCTTCTATCCCGGGCCATTCTGGACCCCGTGCAGCCTGGGACACCCAGAGGAGCTCTGTGCAGAGATGCTCAAAGGCACAGAGTGAGCGCTGAGTTGGCTCCATGCAGCTGGTTGGACACGGATTTCTTGTCTTAAGCCCATTTTTAAACAAGCCAAGAGTACAGTGTAATGTGAAGAAAAGAAAAACACAAGCCCCCAGATGCAGCAACAGTTGAAGGCAGAAGACAGGAATGAATTCAAACCCTTTTTTTTGATTCTGTGGTACAAAAGAAATCAGAATATTTATCTCTACACAGCTGTCCATTCAGGAGTTAACACAGTGGGGAAGACCATGCAAATTCTCCTACACTCTACGAAAACATACCTTCATTTTTCAGTTAAAAGGCAGCCCATATCAAAATGGGAAAAATCAGTGTTTAAAAAATTATAAACATTTTTAGATTGTATATAAATATTTTTAGATTGTAACAGGTGCTTAGATCAGATGCTTTTACTGTACAATCAGTAAATTTTTCTTTTTTTGAAAATATTTTCCAAATTTATATGACTTACTTTAGTTAAAATTAGTATAAATTGCAAAAATTATCTCTATTCCTTCCACAGGAAGAGCCAAGTGTCCTTTTTTTGCTTCCAATTTTATGTCATTGTCTTCAAAATATAGAAGGGAATGGAACCTCCTTGCTGAAAGCAATTGAAAACTTCCCCTTCAATTCTGTGGTTAAGGGCTGATTCGCTGTGTTTGAGTAATGAATAAAAAAATTTTACTCAGGAGTATGTAACTCACAGGCAAATGATACAAAGCAGCCACAAGAAGGAGTGGAGGTGGCAGCAATTCCTCCCTCCCTGCCTTTCTCTCCTACCTCAGTTACCCACCAGCCAAAAGCAGCATTCAGTACGCAGACAGCTGGTGCTAATTCCCTTTTCCACTCAGATAATAGCAAAGGGCAGCCTAAGATTGAACCATGGATGCCTGATTCTTTGGCATGTTAACCATACAGTGGTACTGCTGACAAATTAAATTTTAATATAGTAGATAACACAGACAGGTAGTGGATATGAATCTGGCAATTTCTTTTGTGGTTTAGTCCTGCTTAGGAATTAGGTATATCTGAGAGGTAGGTCAGTCAATTGAGTCATGAAGAGAATCCCAAAAGACAGCTGCCCTTCTGTTTCCAACTGGGCAGCACTTCCCCAGGTTACTGAAATTTCTTTACCTTGTCTCCTTCACTGCAAAGCAGCTGAGTTAACCATTAACCCATGGGGTGGGCACCATGATATATAGAGCGATTAAGGAAGTGACACACTCTTCCATTAGAAGAGGGAGAAAGGATGAAGTGGATGAATGGTGGCAAATGATGGACATGCTGAAGAGGGCAGCCAAGTGGGACAACGTGCCAAGATGCAGCTGAATTTAAATGCAACAGTCACTTGCACAGGGAGCTGCCAGACCTCCCTGAACGTGCCTTACAGTGATGAGGGATCTGCAACTACGTAGTGAATGCATTTCTCAGGATCCAGTATCTTATCAGAGAGGATGTTTAGACCTGGAATGCACCAATCTCTACAACTGCCTGTTTACACTTCAACAGGGACAAAAGCATTGGTACTTTTCAGTGCAATTGGTGAAATGACACTAAAAAGCAGAAATCAGCACTGAGGGTACCTGTGCAAAATCCGCTGCCAGGCGCATCTTCCCACCTTCTCCGAGGGGCCTTATTAGACTGGCATGGCGAATGAAAAGTTCAATTGCTCTTTGAGCCATGGCTTCAGTGTTATCAAAGACGAAGTCAAAACATTCAAAATGTCTGAAGTAGTCGCTCATGACTCTTGCTATAAAACCCTGAAGCTCTTTCATGTAGAGGGAACAAGGGACATCTGGTTTTCCTGAGCTGGATAATGATCTGAAAATAAGAAAAGAAAAAAAAAAAAGAAGAAAAAGAAATAGGGGCAGCTAAATTCATCTTTAAAACACAACCAAAACCTATTGGATTTTAAATTATTTTCCTACCCCACCAAGTCATGGCATGAATTGTAGAGTCTCATTTCTACTCAGAATACGGAGAATGTAGCTCTCCCTGAAACTACAGTCAAAAAGTACCTCTTTATCAACCATGCCCATAAAGAATTAAAAGATGAAACAAGAAATAACGAGGTAAAGGAAAACACCCCTCTCCTACCCAACTTTCAGAGCCTCCTTCGATTTGGAGTCTACACCTGAAATCCAGATCCTAAACTTGAATGTCCCAGTTATTGATTTGAAACTAATAGTGGATCATAAAATATAAACGCGTCACAGGGTTACTAATTTAGCCTGTCAATCCCAAACCTGTTCTCTGTATAGAATCAGTCTCTTAGATTCCTTCAAACCCAGGATTACAGTGACAGTTATCACAGAAGCAGCACAGAAGCCCCTGGACACAAACCAATATTGTTTCCCTTTCTTTGACTGACAGTCAGGCAAAAGAGCTCTTCCAAACTTAGAAGAACACACAGGCTATCTAACAAAACTTAGCCTTTGGCTGGTAACTATTTACCCACCTAGAGAGGTACTGTGTTACTGATGCCAAAAAGGGTAAGGGTAAAATATTGTTTAAAAAAAAAAGTCAAAAGGAAAATTCAAAACATCTCTGAAAATATACTACTTCCAGTGAATTTTCAAGATCAGAAACAAAGACTGAAAACAGGACAACTGATGATGATACAAGCAATGTCAGAACAGACATGACAACTAAAATAAAATTTAGGAAGCAAGTCTCAATTAAACATCAGATTCAAGATCCAGGCACGTAAAGAATCCTGGAAATATTAATTAAAATGCTAAGAAAAAACAGCATAAGACACTGAACCTGAGATTTTAAAAAAAAGTTAAAATTAACTATTACATCAGAGGCTATATGCTTTGAGAAACAGGAATGCTGACAGTTCTGAAGACTGTCCAAAAAAAACCACATTTTGAAAGCAAAAGGATTTTTTTAAGCACAAAAATGGCCTCTTGTCAGCTTTCTTTTTCTATTTGAAATGAATTTTACTCAACCAGTATGAATAAAAAAAAGGGGGAAGGAAAGAAGACGGATGCTACCTGATTAATTGGTTTCAACAGATAGGTGTAATTCTGCTTCCTGTGTTCATTAGCCATAAAGCATCGCCTTCCCCTCAACAAACAAGCACTCTTGCTTCAAGGACATTGTGGCAATAACAATCTATTACACACATGCAGGACATCTTACGAGAGCAATGGTAAATTTAAAAGATATTTCTAGTTACCCAGAAAAATCTTCCTGGTGCATAGTGATGATAATAGCTTCCACTGAATCTCCTACAGAGTTCAGTAGCGGCTGAACAGCACTACCCATTAGATCATGGACTGCCTAAAATAGAATAAGAAAAAGGCAGAAGTAAGGAAACAAAAACTAGAGGCATTTGCATTTTGACACCTCGGAAATACCTCAGGAAGCAGTTCATTTTATCAGTGATTTTTATTATTCTGCATTAGAAAATGCTAAATAGGAGAACCAAACCTAAAGATAACATTTCTCTTTAACTGATTTTACCCATAAAGTACAGAAATAAAGCTGCTTGCTGCTTCTGTGTAAAGCCTCCTTTCAAAAAGGTGCACAGCAATTTGGCATTCCAGGCTTGTACATGTACATGTTTTGGTGCACACTTGGCTCAGTTGTTCATTCCCCAGACACAAGCTGCCCTTCATTCCCCTGCACACAACCCCTCCCAGGTCAGTGCCCAGCAGGATGGACTTGGAGAGCTGTCATCCACAGAGGCTGCACCGCCATCCACATCCCCCTCCAGGAAAGTACCAGGTCGCATAAAAATTATAATTTGATGTATCTGTCGGGGGAGGAAGGGGGTGATGAAGGATCCAGCTATTGCTGTGTGAATGCTGCAGAGAAAGACATTTATTTTCACAGTCAGATGACATCTATGTTCTGACCGTTATGAGAATATTCTGAATACAAGCCCGACTCAAGCAGTGATTTGGCACAGGTAACACATATGGAGCTGCAGATACAATAAATTAGAAATGTCAGAATATTTGTATACCTGTTACTAAATATACTGATGTAAAATAATATGTGGTAAATAAGTGCCCATTTTAAGTGTAACAAAGAAAGCCAAGCTCATCCCTATCCCTGAAGCATATGGACATTCAATTACCTTTAAGGCAGTTGTGACCGTTTGCTCAGCAGCTGCTGGAAATGAGCTCTGACTGGTAATAACCTAAAAATTGTAAAGTAATTGTTAATAGTCAGCATTCAGCAAATTATTAGAATACATAATATTCAGCTTCATTTAAAAACATACTGAGTTATCCTTAGTAATGAGTGTTTACATAGCTACAGATAACTATCAAGTGTGCTTTATACAGACAGAATTTTCAATGCATCAGTATCAGTCCTTTGCTCTCAGATTTCCTATGGACTCTTATTCTGCCTTGGCAAAGAAATGACTCAATGGAGTTAAGCTGAAATTTAGCTGAAGGGCTAACAGAATCAGAATAAAAATAACTGGTGTATTCTCCCACTGCTAAGTATAGAATTCATGGAGAGCTACACAAGCAGTTCTGTGGCAAATACTTGAAGGAATAGTTGTTCTTTCTCAGTATTATGACTATTATAGCACTACATGTTAAATAGTTGCTTATGTACAGCTAGAACAATATTAAAATTGACAGTCAAGGAATGATCTGAAGGACTATTCTACCAATTTCCTTACAGTCTTGAACGTGCTACACAGTAGTATTTTTAAGCCAGAGAAGTACTGAACTCAAATACTGAATCATATCAGATCTCACTCCAACACTAAGACACATGAGGTTCATTACTAAGTACATCAGAGAAAGCAGACTTAAAAGTTATCTACCATCTGTTTGCAAAATCCAAGGAAATTTTATAGGCTTTTTAGCATTTTTTAAAATTCTTTGAACATAGCCAGAGTCAGAAGTACTCATGATCTTTTTTCTAATCAGGCTAGGATTGAAATACGATTTACTGCAACTACCAATATACCTATTTGGTTTAGTTTACAAAGACTCTAACAACTGGCATCACTAGAAAGTAAATTGGAATTATTCATAACTCTGCTTGGTTTTGAAAAATTTCCAGGCCATATTTTAGTCACAGTAATAATGTATGGAGATATTTGTGAGGTATTGCATTTCTTGATTTCCCTCTTTCCTTCCCCTTTTCTGTTTAGCCACAATTGTGGGAAAGCATTGAAGGTCTTCTGAAAAAAATAGGCTTGGGTTGAAGTAGATGCAGCAAGGGGGCTATCAGGCTGATTAGTACAAAGACAGATAAGAAAAAACAAAGAGTTCAATTCTTTATGTTCACAAAGTAATGGCTGTCAGATGTGATTATTCTCTATAAACATATCTTTATTTTTCTAATATTGACAATTTGTCATACAGTGGTGCTTACAAGGGCCAGCCCAGCCTCAAAGAGATGTACAAAGCATGGCAAGGTGCAGCTCTTAACACTCTTAACACAAAACTGGGCTTTAATTGTCAAGGGCTCTCATCTGCTAAACGGAGCATATGCACAGGATAGTGCAAGGTAACACTGTGGCAAGAAGAGAAATGCCAAAAGAAGCCTACCTTCAGAACTGCCTGGTGCAGCTTGTACAGAGAATTAACCACAGCCACGTTCCTCCTCTGGCCCTCCGTCAGTGGCCCAATCACCTGGCTGGCGTCTCCTTGAGTAGACAGCTGCAGGGATCACAGAAATTGTTGGTACCAACGTTTTCAACGGTGCATCTCCCCAAACTAAACTTCAACCACAGCAGAAAGCCACAGGCCCTCACTACCCAATGTTCTTCCATTTAACTCTTGATTCATAGAATTTCCATCTTCAGATTAAACAGACTGAACAACAGCGACATGAACCTTGTCTCAGCTCCCACAGCACTGAGACCCAGATCTCCTGGAGATACCCAGTCCCAGCAAAATTTGAATTTTGTAATCTAAGAATCAGGTGAAATCACCTACTTGAGGAAGCCAAATAAACTGCCAGCAGCTTTTATTTATGAGCAGAGTGTATTTTTCTGTATGCCCTAAGTCTGTCCTTCTAACAACCATTCAAGCCTCTCCTTAAAAGATCTGGTTTTACAATAGATGGCTGAGGGCCTTGTAGATATTAGAGGCTTATAAGCTAATAGAAAAACAGAACTACAATGACCAAAACTGCTAGACCTGTTATTAAAGTTTTATCTATGAATTTTTCAGCAAAAATCAAATAAATATTTCTTCATAGTTAAACTGCACAAAGCATGCATTTTTTATTATTACAGCAGAAATCAAAGTTCCAGGATGATACATAAATAGCCACTAACTATGGAACAGTCTTGTAAGGATACCACAGCATATATTTGCAATTTAAAATATAATAAATTGCAACTGGTAAACAAACAAGAACTTTCTTGTGTACTCAAAGCTGCAGAAATACAAAGAATTGAGAAATGGAAATGCAAATTCTAGAAGAATTCTAAACATTAAAGCAAGAATACCTATTAATAGAAGGCTTTACTGAGATTTAATTACCTAACTAGTTATCTATGTTTCAGGACACAGAATTATTTTCCAGGAAATCCCGGAAGATGCCTAGCTCCAAAAGTCTCTCAGTAAAAATATATTCAACTCACTGAGCAAATGGTAAAGAGGCTTTCATGGAGTGTGTCTGAATGCAGTTGTAGGTGCTACAGAAAGGTCCTAAACTAAAACTGAGCATACAGTAATAATTAAAAGCAAAAGAAACAAACATAATATAAAAATTTTTAACTTACAAGAAACAGTGAATCTTTACTACTGAAAGACTATTCCCATACTTCCTATACCTTCCACACAGCATAAACACAGCCAGCACATAAGCACAGTTATCTAGCTTTTCCAGCATTGCTAATGAAGTTTTAGACAGGTTTTTCCAAGCACCCAGGAGCTCTGATTTATTCATAGCACTATGGTGACAATATCAGTTCATTTCTCTTTCTTCAAATTTAAGGATTATTTCAGGATAAATAGGTTTCTGAGGCCCTTGTAATTTCCAATGTACCTTCAATTATTTGATATCAGAATGTATCTTTAAACTGGTTGACAAATATATTCTTGTGTCAGCATTTTCCTCCCTCCCTGATGAGAACAGTCATGTGAGCCACAACATCGCTGTTTCCTTCTAGATACTTCTATTTGACAGACCTGACTGGTTTTCAGAATTCTGCTTCTCACATTTACAGCTTCAGAGATTAATAACAAAACAGCTGTGCAAAGACAGACTCTGTCCACCTTGCTGACCACCCTCCCAGACACAAATAACCTTCTTCTCCATGTTTTTTAAGGTACTGTACAGACTAATTTATCTTTTTGCACATCTACAACTATTAAACATAAAAGATATTATTAAACCAGTACAATTTTTCATCCCAGTTACTTAAATTTCAGCTCCTCACAGTTGTAAAGGTTTCACAATTTCTTAGACATTGGACTCTATCTCTCCTGCTGATGAAAAAGCTTAACTGGTAAGTAAAACCATTAATGAGTACAAACAACCCTTCTGCAATAACAAGAAATTGTTGCAGTCAGAAATAGTGCATGACAGCTTCACAGACAAAATCTGAAAATACCTTAAAAACAACTTGTCTTTGTAAAATTGTTTACCATATTAAATTTCTGTGAGGTGCTCCCCACCCAGGGAGGCAAAGATTTATTTCAGATAAGCATTATTAAGGAGAGAGGCGTGGCTGTATAGCCTGGCTAGTGTGAATTCTAAAACCTCTGCCTTGGGGGATGTGCCCTGTGAGCCCTGGAAGAGTTGTCCCATCCCAGACCCTCATGGGGTGGCAGCCCAGGGAGGTCTGATAGGGTTTGAGCTCCTGGGATTTCTCCCTTGCTGTATTCCTAGTGGTCCCTGACCTTGAATTCCACCCTGGTTCTGTCCCTCAAAACCCATCATCCTGCCTCTGTTCAGGGCTCTCTGACTCTGGATCTGAGTTTGCTCTAATGCTGAATGAATGGTTTCTTGAGCAGAAGCCCATCTCATTGGTATCCCATGATGGTTCTTGGTAACTGTAGCTTCTCTGGACATGATCCTGCAGCTGCTAAATGCAACAAATTTCCTTTAACAAATCCATGGTTAGATGTGCTGATCCCTTCTACATCCTAAAACCACTGGTCTAAAGCAAAGAGGCCTGAAAAACTTGACTCTTGTAACTAGCAGTTGAAACAGGGCAGCCCAGGGCTCTCTAGGACATTTCTCCTGAAGGTGTGCCATGGGAACACCTGGCACCTATATGGGCAGGTGTGTCCTACCATTTCCAGAAGTCTCCCTTGCTGTCACCACAATGGTATCTCTGACTTTGCCTCAAGAAAAGAAATTTCTGCACTCTGTCCAGTTTGGTTCATGTACATCCACTGTGTCACTGGCAAGAGTCTGGATTTCAGACAGTTTATAATTATTCCAGTATTCTAATGCCTCACACTGCATTCTTGACCCCCCTTATATCCATTATGCAATCATGCATCCAGTTAGGAGACATGTGATTATTGTGTCTCCCTGGTTCCAGAAACCAGGCTTATGATCCTTTTGCTATAGACATAAACCACTCCTCGGTTTCTTTTCCAACATACCGGCTTTTATCAACGATTCACATTTATCGCTCTCTTTTACACAGAAAGTACTTTTAAAGTTCTGTGCTAGACACAGGTTTTGCATTTAAACCCAGAGGTAATGTTACTCTTCCTCTGTTTTTGGCCACTGGGGATTGCATTGTGTAAATAGGTTAAGTCAAGTAAGTGTGAAGCCCGTGCACGTCTGCTCAAGCTGTCTGAAAGACACAATCCACACGCCTTCTTTTTGATGAGGGCACTGGAGAAAAAATCAGATGCTTTTTTAATCAGTCAGTTAGATCCTGAAATGCAGAAGACCAGGAAGGGTAAATTATACAAGGGGGACAGAAGGGGTGACTTCATCCCAAATCAGAATCTATTTTGGGAAACAAGTAGAAGACCAAGTGCAGCTGAAGGCCAGATCCCATCTCCAGGGAGCTGTCAGTCACCCTGGGAGTTAGTCTGGTTTAAGCCTGCTAGCTGAAAACAAAAGAGAAGAAACTATGTTGAAGCCAGACCTGAATGAGCAGCAACAACAAGGACTGTAATTGTTCCACATTTCTGTATCTGCTTTAAGTATAGCAATTGATATCTTACTGTCTTCATTTCAGGTGGTTAAATTGTTTCTGCTTGTTCCTCAAGCCTGTCTACTATTCACAGTAATTCCATGGGTAGTGGCACAGGCACCCATTCCCCAGCAAGCATCAATTCTATAAGGGGTGACTCGTCAGTGTGAGCTGCCTTTGCCAACAGGGGCCATGAGCACACTGCCAACATGGGATGCTTGTGAGGAAGAGTCAGGCAGAGAGGTGTCCTACCAGGAAACATTAGCCAGGACTGTTGTATCATGTATCCAGGCACTGGGACAAAGGCTGTGTCTCGTGGTGCCCTAAAATATGTGAATGTGAGCTTCTGTCCCACGCAGCATTTAAAAACAGAAAGGGCAGCTGTTAAACTGAAATGATAAAGAAACACAGGGAGATAGTGCCTTTCTGACATATATATGAGTGTTTTCTCTGAAGTAGGAGGTTGAAATATGCAGGTTCAATCCAGCAGCTGACTAGCTGGAGGAAGCTGCATAGAAGAATTCTGGGGGTTTTTAAATCTAATTCAACTGAATCTGAGAACTAAGCAGTAGATTGATATCAGGTAGCTTACTGAACCAAAAAGGACACTTGTAAACGCCAATGCACAAAAAATGTATCACAAAGAGGAACAAGCTGATTTAAGGTCACCTGACTTACTTCAGCCTGATATGGTCAAGAAACTGTAAGCCATGACTGGCACTGTGCTCTCACTGAATTCAGAAGTTCTCCTGAAAAAGAGTTTCTTTTAGTTTGTATCCCCCAGTACACTTACAGGGTTACACTGCTTCACCTCCAGAGAGTGCAGATGCTTCACCTTGGGTCAGTAAGCTGCCCAGAGCAGAAAATTTCAGGAATGATTCACCTGACCACATGCAGGAAACCACAATGCAGAGAAGTAAGGAATTCCACTGAGTAATTCACCTATTTATTAAATATTATTATTTTAAAACCCCCACTTTGGGAAGAGAGTACATGCACCCTGTATGTACTTATTTCCCTTCACTAGCTATTAAAGGAATTTAAAGCAGTAGCACAGATCCCTAGTAGTCATGTCAGATGCATTCTCACCCTATAAATATATTTGCACCCCTTTGCACAGACCTACGTTGGAAACATGTCTTGAAATAATGAGATTAAGTGTTCTGGATTTGACATTTTTCTGTGTTTGATGCCTAAGAACAGACATGAAATTTGACAGCATGGATTTGATCTCACATGTTGAGACATGTGCAATAATAAAATTGCTTTGGGATTAAATTTTTGTTTTCACCAAGAAGCAATGAAAGTAGAATTTAGATTAGGCCATGAACCAAATCATCAGCTCTCCCTTGGGTTATAAATAAAATGCTAAGCAAGTTTGTCTTTTTCTTGTAGGAAAGCTCAGACTATTGATACATCTTTTCCTGTAATTTTTTTAGTGCTTCAAAGTGACTAACACTCCCCTCTTTCAACAGGTGGCAGCTCAGAAGAGACACTGATTTGTGAGCTGGTTTGTTACTATTCCCTTCATAGACTATATATCTTGTAAAAAACTTCAGTTTCATACTTAGCAACTAAGATCTCCTGTGCATCCTTATTGACAGTTTTGGAAAGCTCCATTTATTTGATTTTTTCTGAAACAGCCTCAGCAAACCCATTTTCTTTAGAGCAGGAAACATCATCATAATTTAGGAGTATGGAGAAGATCCTAAAATAAGACTAAAGTAGGGCTTCTCAACAAATCATTCAATCTAACTCCAGGATCACAAGACTAAAGAGTGTTGTGATAGCACAAACTGAACTCCAGTTGTCAAGCTGACATTTTCAGCAACAAATGCATTCCTAATAGATGCAGCTGATGTTGCCATACCTCTGGCAGAAGGCAATCAATCCATCTGGTACTTGGCCTCCTGCCTGATCATAACAACTTATTATAAAGCACAGAATCCATTTAGAGAGTTTCTGAGTCGATAGGGCTTGGCCCTGAGATTTTTCCCATAAACTACAAATAATTGGCATGATTTACTATTAGGTTTAACGTTTTCCATACTGCAGAAGGAACCTTTTACAATCTCTTTTCCCCTAAAAACCATAAAGGTTTAGTAGAATCAGTTTGCTACTTTTTTAAAGAAAGCACCATTTAGCAGAAAAATACAGAAGAATCTGAACTCAGTTAGTAGTCCACTTAATGGATTAGCTACTTACAGAATAACTTGCAAAAAGAACAGACATCATTTAGAGGTTCAAAGTGTAGGATTTGAATGAATATGTCAGTGGCAATAAGGTCCTTGACTGATGAGGATAAATTAATATGTATGTTCTGCTTTAAATTGAAAAAAAAAACCAACAAAAAAACCAACAAAAATTTAAGAATAAATCATAAGTAAGAATTTATGTTCTTGGAGCAGCTTCTAATTTTGCAAAGAAGAAATATTTCAAAACATGAGGAAAGGAAAAAGCTGTGAGTTCAGGCAATAATTTAAAATGTACATAATAACATGCATATTGTACCTTCAGGATATTCTTGTAGCTTCCAGAATATATTTTTTTAGCTTCCTCAAAAAAATGAAAATATAATATTCTAGAAATATAGAAAAGGAGGTCTATGGTGAAGTAATTAAAAATCTTACAGAAAACATAATCATTATTTTGGAAAGAAAAATTTGAAGGGACTGTTACATCCTTGACCAGGAAAAAAGACCTAACATCATGCTCATACTATTCATGTTAGAAGAAGCAGCAATCATTGAACCATTTCCTCAGGGGTATTTTTGCTTTGTTTTGGTTTTTCTTCCTTAATATTTTCAAAAGCCAAAGAAATGGAAGAAAAACAGCAAATGGTCTTTCTGTAACAGAAAAGACAGGATTTATCTCCAAGTCTTTGAATCATCTGAGAAGAAAAGCACTGTACAAGTAATCAAAAGTGAGTAATGGTTCATGGTGCTTAAATAATGAGCTGCTTTAAAACAACTGTGATAGCAGAAAGCACTTAGAAAACCAGTTCCTTTAAGGAATCTCAGAGAATCCTAAACCTGAAACACTTGGAATAATTTCTCAACTACAGAAAATTATGCCTCTTCTATTATCCAGCCAGCCCAAGTCTGAGGAGGATTTCAAGGACAATGTGTGTTGATCCTGATAGCTCTGACTGTAACGGTTTATTGCATTTTTCATGCTTGCCAAATTAATGACTGAATGATTAATCATATCTTATATGTAATCCCATTAGCTCCTGGTTTCAACCAGCTACTTAGAATGCCCCTCCAGAGGTGAAGAACAGACACATCCATCCCCAAGGCACATGAGAGGTTCAACATGACAGGGTGATATTCACCTATACATAAAAAATCCAATCAACTTATTTAATTGCCATGTGCCTTTTGTCGTATCAAGTCCAGCATGAACTGAGAATAGAATATTACCACCCCACACAAGTTTGTAATAGAACTTTATGTGGTCCAACTCTCATTACAGCTGTTCCAAAACTGAAAAATTCCAAATCCTTTAACATATATCTATCAACATTTAACCAAGTCCTTTTCTGAATCACATAATTGAATTTGCTAAGAAATGACTTAGAACTTGCTATAACAAAATACTGTAAGGATTGTGCAATCACATTCTTTTTCTACATACTAGCAAAATACTAGGCCAAGAGAAGTCTTTTAACCAATTTCCTAGCAAGATAAAATGAAGTACACAGTACTCTCAAAATCAGACTTTTATGTTTGGATGATTTTTTTCTGGAGTTTAGCCAGTATATCTTAAAAAAAAATAAATTAAAAATCACACATTTGTTATGTGAGTCACGATCTAACCAGCAAAAGACAACATGAGAAAAAAGAAAATCCTTCATGAAGTTATTTAATGTAACTCTCTCCTCCAGATTTTTAATTCCAGTTTTAAAAGTTTAAATGCTTTTTAAAGTGATTTATCAGATAGGTATTTCCAAGTATTCTCTGACCAATATAAGTACTTCCTAATGACTGTTTTAACAAAGCTCTTCTCATCTTTCCATCAAAAAAATAAATTACAAAACCTTACCTGACTTTTGATTATTTTTAAATTAGACCTACTGCCATCTTTAGCTTTTATTACTGTACAGTGAAATAGCAATTATTCTGAAATTATTTTATTATATAATAGCCTCCCACATATTCTATTTAAATACCTATTAATGAATTCTTTTAATGTGCCAAACACTGAATTTATATTTTTGGGTTTTCTCATTTAAATAGCATGGATACAAGTTTTTCATTGACAGTAATACCATGTCTTCAAGGTACTCGCATAATACAATTAATTCATGTATCTCAAAAAAGAAATGGGGAAAACATAATCTTTCACATTACTTACACCATTGTTACTGACCCGTTATTTACATAAACCTTTCCTGAGGTGTCATTTCACTACTGTTCCTGACTATTTGTGAGCTTATTAGATTTCATACTTCCCTCCGAAGTTCACAATATTCGACATTTAGACAGGAGGACGAGATACATTTCCCTGGAACTGTCAGACAAATCTCACTGTTGGAATATGTCCTGAATAGTGATTCACCCGCAAATGAAAGCTTACAATTCAATGTAACACCATCTAATAAGAGACATGGATTAATTCTTATAAAGATCACATAATAAAAAAGGCAATCAGAAATTCACTTTATGTCATTACAATAAGGATTCATCATGCTTTTCAATTCAAAACCATCACAGGCCTCATAAATTTGCTGGAGTTTAAATCTGATGCCAGAATTCCAGTGCATTTTTATCCCTTCAGTGGAAGAATATGGTTCCAGGAAGTCTTTTCTCTCTCCCTCTCCACCCTGCTCTCCCCTACTTGATTGAATTATTCAGCTAGATGAGTTTGACTATGTCACATAAGAGGATGGGTGGGGAAAAAATCAACACAGCTACCCCAAACCATACAGTTATGTCAATAAACATCAGTAAACATCCTAACAGAGATGCAGCTCACATCCATTTTCTTGCTTCTCCAGCAATATTTCATTTGAGGAATTTGTATAAATTAACAGGGCCAAAAAATTTTTTTGGGTAGTGCAAGGTACATTTCCCCTTGAAATATATATGACTAATGCTAACTCAGTGAAGGCTTTCCTCCATAAATGAGATCTTCATTTTCTTAATTTCCCTAAAAGAAACCAGAATTACAGCCATCTTGTATCAACGTTTTCTTTCTTGCAACATGTTATGGATATTTGTCTTGCCACTAGACAGATGGGGTCAAAATTAATGGGGAACTTGTTTAGTTCAGCCCTTCTCTGCCTTTTCCTAGTCAACAACAAAGGACAGACTGAAAGGTTCAGAAAAAAATAATCCTGTCTCCATGATTACTCAGAGAAAACTAAGAATCAATCCTTCTCATCCAAGTGTTTTCTCATTGCAATATTTTAACTTTTAAATCGCATCCTCCTTCGCACTTCTACTTTTCATAATTTCACTGATTAAGCCAAGATGTTCCAATATAGTCCTTGGATCAGTTATAATACACTTAGCCTTTTAGATTCTGGACAAAAATATGCCATTCATATTGCTTATCATCTAAATAATCCCCTGAAAACAGCTTAGTTAAATCTTCATCGCCCTGATCAAGCATGACAGACACTTTCTCTTCTACAAATGACATTACAAAAATTCTTTGTAAAGACTGTCTCTTTCTCAGCTCTCTGTTTTAAGCTGAATTAATTGTTGGGTTTTTATTCCACCTGGCATTCTAGCCTGTTCTTTCCTCATTCTCTTTATTGCAACTATGTTTACAAGCCACCAAGGAAAAGCATTAATAAAGTAGAGATTGTTTTTAACAGTAGTAATATAAACCAAGATCAGAGCACATTTAATTGCATTCTCAGGAAGAGAGATCCTGGAAGATCTGTAAAGCCAAGGCATGACAGCATTACATGTTCAAAACTACATCACCAAAAACAAACAGCAAACTTTTTTCTACTGATTGTAATATATCAGATGCACCATAAACCCACTAAGAAAGAAATTATGAGAAAAAAAAATCAAGATTCATCTGCTACAAGTAGTTATGATAATGGGATGGATATGCAGAAAGTTGAGATCTATTTTAAGCCTCAGTAATTACAAACTAGTTTTTAAAAATACACAAAGGAAAGGATCAGCTTTTTTCAGAAAACTTGAAACACAAAAATACTTTTTCTAGAGTGGTATGAAATGAATATGGTCTGTTGTCGTACTGTCTGTCTATAAACTTGAAAACTCTCACAAGTAATCTACTCCAATCCATTCTAAATGGTTAGCTAGTGAACCAGATACCTTTAATGAGAAGATATGAGTTCCAAGTATCCACTAAAATTTGAAAATTGAAAATATCATTACGGGTAACTGCAAAAGACAAAGCCACCCGATCACTAATAAAGAACACAACACTAGCTAGGAATGTAAGTAAAACAATTTGGAATCTTGCATCTGCTAATCACAAGTTCAAATATAAATTGGATTGAAGGACAAGGAAAGACAATTTGTCTCAGTTTCAGTCCTGGTGGAAAGTGGGTATTTATTAAAATCTTCATAATGTGCATCACTGACTATCTTACTTGAAGTCTCAGGAAGGAGACCTGAGACTGAATAGTCTGAGAAAAGATAAATCTTTAAAAATGTTTCCTATAGAGACAGAGCACAGTGGCAGGGCAATGCACTGAGCTATACAGGTTTTGTGGGCAATACTAAAAATAATTTAAGAACAACTGCAGCAGAGCTGACTTTCCATTGTATATATTTTGATGCTAATCTTATGTAATACATTTGGTGCTGATCAGCATTACAAAGATCAGTGCTCTAAAAATATCTGAACATGACAGATAGATAGATAGTCTTCAGCCTGTATCTCCATCCATTACATTCACTAAAAATAGAATATTAAATTACAGAAGGGCTTGGTTGCACTGGCATGCAAAAAGGTGTCATCTGAGTTGGCTCAAAGAAACACTTGGCTACTTGAAGAAACAGATGAACACTGAAGAGTTAATACCTGAGAGTTTTCTTGCACCCATCCAGCAGTATTTTAAGATGCCAATTAGCCACAATGCCACAGACAACTGTATTCTTTTCAAGGTCTAAAACTCTGGTAGAAACACCAAATGCTATATGAAAATAAGTCAAGTACAGCTGACAAGCACTGCAGATAGAAAAACATGTTTTGGAAAGCATATATTTTGTAGCTCTGGCAATCTAAAAAATTTTAAGACCAAAAGCAATATTACTACAGAAGAAATCACATGTAACTTTTGACTTAGAGATTTATTTACAGCAGAAGGAAGTCTGAATTCCAGATGCAAGAAAAAAATTACTCCCATCTGTCAGCATTTTAAGCTTCCTCTTGAACAGATTTTGCATCTCGCTCTTGTTCAGTCTCAGTCACATATTGGCTACACCCATAGCTGTAAATTAAAGGGTGCCAGGAAAGATCCCTGAATCTGGCACGTGATTGTCTGTACTGCTAAGCTGGTAGGGCACTCATCAGCAAGTTCTTGGCTTGGGCCAACAGGCACCTTCCCCAGGCTCCAGCTGCAGCTCAGGAGAGGCAGTCCTGCACACACCATTGCCAGGAAGGCTCCGGCAGCCCGGCACTGCTCTGGGGAAGGAGACCCCAACCCAGGCAGGAGGCACTGCCCGGCCCCACTGGCCACAGTGCCCAGGGGTGCTTCCAGGAACCTTCTGCTCCCTAGTACAGACATCCCTGCTACCCTTCCCTCTCAGAGAGATGCTCACAGCTGGGATGGCAGATTAAGTCCTGAGTGTCAGTCACAAGCCCCTGCTGACCTCATGCTCTGAAGTGAGAGGCAGACATTGACACAAACACCAGGGTGACAGTGTGGAGCAATTCAATACGCAGCCCTTCTGCAGCAAAAACAAACGCCTCTTGCTGATCCTTGAAGTGAGGCCAACACTAATCAGAACAAGCCTCGATAATACAAATTTGCTGTCACACAGATGAGACCAAGCTAATTTACTTGCTTTTACTGTTCTGAGGACAGTTACTTGTTTTCAACACCCATATTCTCTTTGAAAAGCAAACACAGACCATCTGGGGACAAGCAGTCAGTGATTGGGATATGTAGTGTTTGCCTCTGCAGAGGGGGCTGACACAACAATGAATTGTTACACTTTTCTACTTCTGCTTTTTTTTTGGTATTTATTTTCTTAAATTATAATGCACTAAAAAAGTCTGTCATCAAGCACATGCTTCTCATCATTATGGCACATAATAATACTTTACAATAACATTGTCTTAGTTACATTATCTAGTACCAGTTACTTGAAAAGTAATCTCAGTAAGCTCTCAGAAACTTAGAAATAATGTTAATCACAGAATTTTCACGTTAGAGTCACTTTACATTTAACCATTAAGCCAGTTAAATATTCAGAATTGCTTTACAACATCTGAAATCCAGTTTCACCATTGTATTCAAAACCAAGATCAGACCAAATCAAAGCTTCCCAGTTACTTCTCAAGAAATCTTCTGTGCCAATATATTACTGCTCATATTGCTCCAGTGCTCTGCAACTGATGCACATTTTAGAACCATGCATAACATTACATAACTCAAATATTTACTTAAGTAAATATAAATAAATCTCAATATACTACTGAGATCCAGGACAGTGAGAAAGAGGCTGCCTACTCTATATCACAGATATCATCAGCTGATGCTGACTTTTCTTTCAAAACAATCCAGAATCTTAAAACGTCATTCACCCAGAAAAATCCACACAAATGTTCTTATGTCTGAAGTGTACAGTCATCCATTTTGGGATTAGAATAACAAATTCTCTCTCATTTTGTCTCATGGCATGTCCAGTAGTGGAGGTCACCAATAGGTGATTCAATGTCCTGCCTTTTGAGGGTATGTGACAACTCTTTCAACCTTGGTGCACTGACTCTAATTTTTGACACGTATTCACTTTAATCTCAAAATCTGCTTCTATTACTGGGATTTTAGCACTTTAACTTTGAAATACATAAAATACACCATGCACTGTCTTATGTTTTCTAAGAAGATCAGGGAAGAATTCTTCAGAATGCCAGGAAGGACTGTGCTCTCTGCACAGTGCTTAAAAATTTCCAAGTGACAAACATGGTATCACAAACACCACAACCATTGCCCAGGCTAAAATCCTGATGAGAAGCCAAGCCTCTACCATAAGCTATAAAGGACAATTTAGTAGCTGAGGGTAAAGGTTAGTACTCCCTGAGCACTGCCCTCAGCCTGTATTTCGGACCACTGCCTCATTCATCAGCTTTTGTGAGAAATATGGCATCAGTTCAACCACATTGAGTTAAGGAGAATAAAAAAATTATTCAAATTCTCTACTTCCTTCCTCCCTCATTACACCCACTCTCCATCTCCACCTTTTGAGGGCTTCCTCTCCATTACTGCTTACAAGTCTGACAGTGGGAAAGATCTCCATTATATCATCTGCCTGCAGCCTCTAGTCTGCTGGAAAGATCCCTTTTTTACATAAACTTATTACTCCATAAAATACAATATTCCATATTTAGGAAACACTCCAATTATAGGCAATCACAGCTCCCACTGATTTTAGCCTTTTCTACCCTAACATTATATTAAAAAAAATGCCTAGTTTAGCATGGCCATGCAGGTTTTTGCTTTGTTTGTACTTGAAGCAGACATGAACTTTCTCTGCTTGTGCTCCAGGCTGAGTGAGTGTTGTGTTCAGCAAGGTGCCACAGCTGAACTGGTCAGCATGTACTGGAGTGCAGCTAAAATGTGCTCTGCCATCTGGCAGCACAGTAGAGTGAGTTTGTGTCTGACTAAATCATGTAAGCACACCATATCCTCATAGAGAAATGTTTTTAAGACAGTTTAATCCACCAGAATTTGCCAGCATAATCGCCCCCATCTGCTTTGAAAAGCAAGTGGGCAACCTCACTTTTACAACCCTGCCTCTGCAAATGACTCTTTGCTTTTTTATTGGCCAAAGGATAACATTGTCTCTGATGATGTCTCTAGTGATGCCCTATGCTGGGAGGAGTCAGCAAGACACAGCCTCCATCACACAAGGCAGGAAGGATTGCTCTGGGACTCAGATCAAAATTAATAAAGATAGTCTGACAGGATGACTGTAACTCTAGGGAGGAAACTGGTAGAGGTCTCCAGGTTCACAAAGTAGGAGAATCACACCTTCTCTAAACAACTGCATTTTCATGTTCACAGCACAACACATTTCATCTATGTGCACTTGGTGGGTGTGTTAGTGTATTTCAATCCACCCACATGACAAGCTGAATAGAAACAGCACAAAAGTAAGAGAACATGCAGTACTTATATTCAGGTAACTGAAATCATCACTTTAAAACCAGAAAGAATGCAACAAAACCCCCAACAACAAATATTGTTTCAAACAGTCCTGTGTTGGGAAGGGAATAGACTAGAGGAGCAAAGAGTGCTCTTCCATCTTCAGTCTATGTGGACAATGGATCTTGCAACTTATTTTTCTGCTTGTTGGCAAAACTACATAGCTTGTAAACTTCCAGAGCTTCTAACCCTCAGTGTTTCATGACTTCTCTATCAACAGCAAACAAAAATATAGTGATTGCAATGTTGCAACACAGACACTTTTAATTTTAAGAAAAACCACAGCATTTCAAGTACATTCAAAATTCAGCTCAGTAAATAACAAAATTACAGGTAATCAACTGGGGAAACACAGTTTTGTTTCACTTTCAATCACTGGACTCTCATATTTTTAATTTTTCTATAAATAAATGAAAAATCTGATATAAATCAGCATACTAACAAAATCAAATATGAATTCAAAAGACTGCAATCAATGAGGCATCTTTTTCAAAAATTAACAAACCGAGTCTGTTCCCTTATTATGGAAGATTACTGGAGAGTATTACTTTGGAGCAGTGGTCTTTGAAGTGGGGTACATGCACCACAAGGATTAGGCAAGACAAAATAGGGTGCATGACAAAATATCAGAACTTCAGTAGTGCCTGTATAAAAGTTATAAGTAAACAAGTATACATATAATGATGGTGCATGCTCAGAAACTTTATACTGATAGGAATGCATAACCAAAAATCTTAAGACCACTGCACTAGAGGATCCTGCCACACAATTACTGCTGCCATGTCAAATAAAGATGTTGGTGAGTTTTAAGTTCTCTTTTACACTGCTCAACTATCAGTTAAACAAATGGGTAAAAATATCTCTAGGAAGCAGATTTCTGAGTTCCTATCTTTTGTTAAGGAGCATGGATTCTCATAAACACCCCAAATTACTCAACTTTTTTTTTTGTTTTCAGGAAATACAACTTACTGCCTTCTCACAAAAAAGGAGAATAATTCTGAACGCTGCATGGCATACACCAGCCACATCAAGCATCAGCAAGGGATTGACTAAAGATTCATCCAACAGCAGAATGTATCTACATACTGCTGCTTCCAGAGGTTATTATCTTCTCTGAACCAGTTAATAAAAGAACAGGTCTCAGGTGCAGCATGTTTTTGATGTGGGGAAAGCTGAAAAGGGTACAAACCACAAGTAACACAAACGTTTTGGATTTATAGGAAGAGGCTGTTTTTTCTTAGTAGTTTTTGCTTTAGGACTGTATGTACAGACTGACAGATGCTGCTTTTCCTCAAAGGTAAAACCTTTGAATCTTGAGTAACATTTTTCTTGTTATTTGTCTATTTAAGAATACCTGGAGAAACAGTGATGAAATCTCAGTGAATTCCTTATTTTGTGAAACTGAGTAAATAAAAACCCTGACATCAACATCAGAATGTCTCAAGCTTTTTAGAACTGCACATTTCAGTTCATCACCTTTCAAATCTACCTGCAATATTACAACATTAAAAAAAAAAATTAATTACTCTTTAAAGTCTCCTGCCCCCACCTTCCTTCACTGAGAATTCTGAGATGGTTTTGTTTACTTTTAATTTGGAAGAGAACTCAATTTCAAATTCCTCCAGGAAATTAAATTTCCATCTCTAGCACTGCTCTGCTATAGCTATCAGACATGAAGCATCTGAGCGGATATGTTCCATGTTCCTTCCCAGCTTTAGAGAGGAGAACTATTGTTGACTCCAAGCTATTGTTGGAGGTTGGATTGCAAGATTGAATTAAGATTGCATTCTTGGCTAAACCACTAAAACATAATGAAACAGTGCTGTCTGACATAGCTCCTATTCTACACGTGGTGCACATTTCAGTCTCAATCTGTCTGCCCAAAAATAGGCACCAAAAAAGGCTAAATTGTTCCAGATTATATCCAGAGGGCTGGCAAGCATGGCACAGGACAAGTGGGAGAGCCATGCCCTGCTGGAGAGGCAGCTGGAGGCTAGGAATGATATTTCAGCACTTCAAAGATGACTCTGACACTTTTATCTTGGCAACTGTGTTGAGCACTTCTGGTTTTTAAATTTGTAACGTGTATCAGCAAGGAAAGAAAGTTTAAAAAATGGGTAGCTGTGCAATACTCTTAATATTATTTTACAATTTGTAGGTATGTGCTTCAAGGACATTGATGTTCATCCTGCCAGCTTGGCTAATCCCATCACTTAGCTTTTTAGTCTTTCAAGTTTGCATTTTCAGTTGTCAAATTCAAAAAGTTCATGGGCTCACTCTCCCTCTTTCCTCCTACATTCTTTTACTTTAAGGTTAGCTAACACAAAGCCACAAATCATATACTTAGCAGCTTATTTCTAAGTATCTTGTTTTTTTCAGGGTTTCTTGAGAATTTCCCAGCTGTCTGATCACAAAACGATGTTCACTTCCAAAGAATCCACTGGCCAGACTCTAACAGAGACAATGAGCACAACCCTGATACTTTCAAAGTTACAGCTGAAAGGTCTTTTTTCCTCACAGTTAAATGCCACTACTTGACACTACACTCCATGACATATAGACAACAATGTATTTTTTTACCTATGATTACTCTCACAATCTACTAAAAATCCTCATTTCTGTCATAAGCAAATTTTATTCTGAAAATACAAAGTCATGATTTGGTATCTTTAAAAGCAGACCCAACTTAAGCACTATGCTTTAAATAGCTAACAAAATTATGTTAACATTTGTTTTTATTTTAAAATTTAAAGTATTCTTTATGGCCTTCATGACTGCTTCACCTACACTCCTTTTCCATACACCAAGTCTGCAAACTTCCAAGACAATTCTTCCAATAGACAAGACAAACCTAGTATTCATTACGAAATTTCAATTTTTTCAAAGCCATTCTGAGACAGCAGAAATGTAAAAGGTATACAGAAACCATGCTGACTAAATTGCTGCAATGTGTACCAATTGGATTTGGGAATCCTTCTTCTATTCAGGTTAACACCAGATACCACTGCATGGTATGATTGGAAATATATGACAAATGCAAACAAATCAAAGGTCAGTTAAATATATATGAAATAATAAATATATGGAAAAAATACCCCAAATTTCTTGCAAGCAGTAAAAAAATAGCATTTGAGTAGTCTACATTTTAATACCCTAAAGATGCTTTATCATGTAATTGATATAGTATCAAATATTGGTTAATAAAGAACTGAATTTAACAGTCTTTATTTTGTTTAATGACATCTACAATTTTGAGTTTTTTAAAATTAATGTGGTAAATTCAATTTGGAGTTGTTATACAGATAAATTTTACTGCTATCAATAGACTGAGTTTGTCTGAAGGCAGAATTTTACTGATAATGTTTATAAATACAATGGAAAGCTAATTGGAAGGCTTTGTCTATCTAGATTGCTTAACTGTTATGTTCTAAATCTACAAAAGCCAGAACACTTTACATGAAAAAAAACATTCACTTTTAGAAATTTAAAATTACTTACAAGCTGTTCTGACTTTACACCATAAAGCTGAATGGTCTTCGCCACATTTTTGGCCACAGCTAAACTCAGGTCTGGATCAACAGCAGCCACATTTAGCTCACTGGAAGCAAAGATTACAAATCTTAATTAACAGCTAAACAGTGCTGTATTGAATCGATAAAGAATTAACTATGAATCCACAGTTACGTGGCATGTCAATTTAGAGAGAGTAACACATACAACCAAGTCTTTCCACGCACTGTAATTCAGTTTACAATTTAACAAGTCATTTGGGAATTTTATGTGCAGTGTTCCTATTCTAGTAAAAATGAGCAAAGTTTAGGAATGACACTTCAGTATGAAATCACTATTAGTAAGCCATTCAAAAATATTGACAGCAATTAACTACATTCAAGCTTTGGCAGCAGCCTTCAAACATTACAGGTGAATACACAGTCATTCAACTCTGGAATTACATGAGCTGTGCAGAAATACCCAGGGGATGCCTTAGCTTGACACAACTAATAAGCTGTGTTTTAGGCAATCCTTTATAGTAAAAGAGGCCCCCAAGGAATGACAGGGAACAAACGAAGAAGGAAAAGACTTCTAAATCACTTCCAGTTTTTTTTGTTCATGAATATCCCCAGATCTCCATCAGCTGGGGCTGCATTCAAAACTGCTCTGCTGAAGACAGGCAAGCATAAGAACCGTCATGTTGCTACTGGTGAGTTTAACCTCTCTCAAGAGCTGGAGAATCATTAGGCACCCAACTTAGAATAATCTTCTCTGAGAACTCTCTAGGGCCCCAAACATCATCAGCTAAATGCCACTCTGGAAAACTCAGCTGAAATTTCATAATTTTCACATTGTTTTCCTTTCTCTTTTGCAAGAAGGAAAATAGTATCAGTCACCACACCAACAGACATGTTCTGAGCATCTGTAACTCCCAGTCACAAGTGCCGTGTCAATATTTAGTATTTTATATACACACATACATACTGTGAATACTGCCCATCTTTTTTCAGACTTTGTTAAACAGAGTAGTCAATACTAAAAGCTTATGAGGGAAAATGCACCACTGGTAATTTAGGTATCTCATTCTACAAATTCTACCAGGAATAGTCATCCTTATCTATTATCTTGCTGTTTCACGCTAACAAAGTATTTATACCAGGTATTATCACTTCCAGCCAAACAACTACCACTGCCCTTTGACACAGTCAGGATAATTAAGATACCAGATATCTACAGTATGTGTAAAATTTCTCTTTCTGATCTTTTATAAGCTCAAACATTAAAACTTATATTAACATTATTAATATACTATCATGTTAATATTATTAACATTATAACTTGTATTAAAATTTCTTTCAGAAAAAGTACAGAAAATAAATAATAAAATATATTAGTTATTATAAATAATAATAAAGATGTGCCTATCTTGCTGTATTCAGCATTGGTGCAGCCTCACCTTGAACACCATATCTAGTTCAAGGTTCCAGAATTTAGGAAGAATGTGGTGTTACCTGAATGTGTCCAGAGGAGGGCAACATCTGCTGGAAGGACTGGAAGGAATGTCCTATGAGGGACAGCAAAGGGTTTGGGCTTGTCTAGTTTGGAGAAAAGGAGGGGCAGACTCATTGCCCTTTACAGCTTCCTAAGCAGGGGAAGTGGAGAGGGAGGTACTGAGCATTCCTCCCCAGGATCCACTGAGAGGAGGTGTGGGAATGGTTCAAAGCTGCATGGTGAAGTTCCAACTCATCATTAAGGAATAATTTCCTTAACAAGAGGGTGTCAAACCCTGGAATAGCTTCTTAAGAGAGCTGGTCAATGCCCCAAGCCTGTCAGTATTTAAGAGGCATTTGGACCATGCCCTTAACATGTTTCAGCTTTTGTCCAGCTCTGAAGTGTTCATGCAATTGGACTGGATTTATCGTTGTAGGTCCCTTCCAACTGAAATATTCTATTCTGTGTTACTCTATTTTATCCTATCCCATCCCACCCCGTCCCGTCCCGTCCCACCCCAAATTCTGACTTGATTTTTGCACTAATCTACTTCATAATTGAAGAGTAATCAACCTTTTACCACAAATGACGTCTCCTTTCTAAAACTGTAACTTATGAAAAAATGCATGCTGAGTGTTACATTTACAGTGCCTTTTATGTGCATACCTGGCTATAGTTTTAATGATGCTGTCAAGCTCATCAGAAGAGGGAGGATTTCGACCTCCAGGAGGAAAGACAAGATTGATGGG
This sequence comes from Parus major, assembly GCF_001522545.3. NCBI lineage: Eukaryota > Metazoa > Chordata > Aves > Passeriformes > Paridae > Parus > Parus major. The sequence goes on from NC_031773.1 coordinate 13,165,088, forward strand.
GTCAAACAGTCGAGACAAGGATTTTGACAGATAGGCAGCTTCATACTGTTGCAGTGAATCTTTCAAGGCCTTTTCTGGACTTTGCACATAAGAAAAAGTTACTACATTTTAAATTAAAATACGCAATAGCATTAAATCTTTCCAGACGTACAAACTTTGCAATACTGAACCTGTTTTTCCTTTTCTGCTTTTAAAACATATGCATATGAAAAACAGTCTTCTGATAAGTCTCCCACTGACTGCTCAAGAACATATTTGAGTCAATACAATTCTCATATAAAATATTCATTTTGTCTTACATAAGTCTAGAAGTCCTAATAGGCTTGATAAGCCTGTTTCAGTTTGATCTTTCTGATATCACTTAGACCATGTTTATTCTATGATGTATAAACCAAAAACTGTGAATCATAACAACTGAGCATTTGTCACACTCAAATGATTGTAGTATCATTAGGAGAAAGGTACTGCTGTAATCACAATGCATACAAAACTAAATTTTTACCATTTTCCTATTTATTTACCTGAAGAGACAGAAAGATAGAACTTGTTCAAAAGTCAGAGAGTTTGTGAAAGACAAGACAACCCAACACTGTTAGATTATAAGCTAATGAAAAGCCTACAACTCTAAAATAGCATTAGAGCAGTAACTGCAAGAGGGGAAAAAAGCTTTTGAAATTATCCTGCAGTGACTATTTGAATAACAGAAAGTTTAAAAAAATATTCTATTTTCTTACAGGTTGCAAAGATTTATATTTTATAGTCTTACAGTTCATAATACATACTCGTAATCTTCATTTTTTTGCATGAATATATCCTGTGCATCTTCTTCCATTTGTTGCAGTTCAGCAAAAAGATCAGTAGTTCCACTTGTGTTAAAATTCCTCTGAATATTTTGACTATATTGTTGGAGGCGCTTCCACAAGTCATTATAAAGCCTCAGTAATTTAGGGTATTCTCCTTCAAATGCTTGTTTCAAAAACATAGAGGCTGCAAAATAAAGCAGTAAGCAACACACAATGCTAAGTTCAAACTATTTTTTTATTCCTATAAACAACCTCTATCCTTACATTTGTATCAATGATACACAATGTTATCCTAAGTTCAATATTAATAATGTAATATTTGTAAATAATTTCAAGGTGACATAACTATAATATTAAATGCACTTGACAAAGGATATAAAGCACCAGTATAAAACCCACAATTGGAAGACTGGACATGGAACACTTTATTTTGTACAATAAATGTTTGGTATCAAACTTAATTATTATTATTATCATTCATTTGAGGCCAAAGCGTAATTGGAACTCTCTAAATCTAGACATTTGCTAACAATATCTTGATAGAGGATAAGTGTGGGGCTGTTTGAAGATAACAATTTAAAACAAACAAAGGTAACTTCTATGAACCAAAGTCTTCAGAAATGTGATGAGGGAAGCATATGCTTTTATGCACACTTCTTAAAACAAGATACTTAATATGCTGTTCCTAAACTTGTCAAAGAACGACAAAGCCAGCAGAAAAAACTGCATTATTTTCAGCCTTGAAAGGCTTGCCACAAGTAGCAGGAAATGAAACAAATGTACAACTGCCTTAGCAACTGTTAATCTTGATCTAACATCACTCATACTCTGTAGATTTCCCATTACATTAGGAGATTAACACTGTTCCATTCATTGGTAGGTTTGTCAGGTTCCAGATCTCTGCCCCATTTCACCCTGCCTGTGCTTTCAGTTCAAATACATAATTTTGAGTACTGGAGGATTCACATTTATTATCAAACACGGAGCTATTTTAGGTCATGAAGCTGTGTTTACAAAGACTGTCCCAACCCCACAAAAGCAGATCATGATCTAATAGCAAACCTTTTAAACTGACATAAATTCCTATTTTTACACTACTTTTCTGGTATCTTGTCTTCCTCTGATCTATATGATCCAGAACCTGACTGATGTCAGTGGATTTGGTCACCAGAAATTCGTTAAAAATTAACATTTTCATGTAGATGCCTCACTTAAATGAAAAAAATCTGTCTCCCCAAAGCTCAGCTGTAGCAAAATAAAAACATCATTCGCACTGAAACCTTCCTATAAATGTTTATATAAAACTCATTATTAAAAACCATAAACAATAAAATAGTTTTGAATAGCTGTTAGAAAAAGTACAGCTGACAACATGTAAGAGTTCCCTCAGTTCTGTAGTGTTGGTTGGTCCCATTAACTGATGTCATAATTTTACAATCTTAAACACAAGTGCTGAGAACAGGAAGCAGTTCAGTGTGAACACAGGAGGCTCGAGGTATGTACATACTGCTCTTAAAGCAATGCAGAAGGCAAACAGTAAAATTAATATGTTTTAACACAAGATGCATACATTTTCTTTTGGGATCATCTAGTTACTTAGCAACCACTGAACATGAATCCACCAGCTAGTTCCTCAAAATTATACTGCTGCTATAAAGCCTGGAAGGACCAAATTTTGAGGGGCCAGTGCAACAGCTGAGATCACAAAGATAAATGCACATCTTATGCACTTCAGCTCTCTGTGCAAATGATTAACACCCTATGCAGACATGAAAGATATATTTATGAAAGTACCAAACTCACCTATGATATAACCACATGCTGCATTAGCATGTTCTAGTAACAGTACTGTCTTATGTTAACACATGATTTATATTTAATATTCCTTAATTGTATCAGCTATTTACATGTAGAGAAAACGGTGTATAGTCAGAACATGAGCTCTTTACCTATATTTATATGACAATTTGAATGAACTAAAATCCTGTTTATAATGGTATTCAAAAAATGGCTGAAATCTGATTTTTACAACCAATCTGTTTAACAAGAAAAGACTACGAATTTATCTTCATAATCAAATTACTAATTTTGAATTTGGCAAACCCACTTGCTTTAGAAAGTATGATATACCATTCCAAACATTTTTACCTCCACTCACAGTTAGAAAAATATGTTTTGTTATTGATAACAACTACTTAATGAAATAGAAAATATTTCTTTCTGAAAATTCAACCATAGTTTAGGAGGATCCTAAACTGCCTGCTCACAAACCCAGAAGTTTTAAACACAGAGACCTTATGCTGAGTGAACCATTGCTACAGTTCTGGTAGAGGAGATACTGAGCACAGGGCTTACTCAAAAGTGAGATTCAAAATAATTACAGAACACATTACAAATCATTTCTACTGAATACTTACAGTCTGTTGCTGACTGAAACTGAGAGGAAAGTGTCTGGGTTACTGCAGTCCAAAATTTGTACAAAATATCAGACTGGCCATCCTGAAAGCAAAGGACAAAAGAAATACAAGTTTCAAAACAAACTCTTTTCAAAGAATCTCAAGCAATGCAAATGCTTCCAGTCATTTCATTCTCATCACTGAGAATAAAAACAAAGTAAGTGAACTCTGAGGAGTCTCCCTCAGGTTCAGAGCTAGAAACAGTACTGGAGAAAACAAAGGCTTCAGTCTTGTATTGAATTAAATATTGTCCTCCAAGTCTGAGAGAAATTATCCCAGATCTCTAGGGTGTGAGTGCAGCCTGAAGTAGCACACCTCAGGAGATGTGTTAGAAACCCTCTTTGCACTGCAGTGACCTTCCCATTCCATGGGAGTTTCCGTGCTGGCTACACCACAGCAATTATTTACTGCCATCACCACGTGTTGCCAAACTCCAACCAGGGACCAAACCCACTGCATGTTGTGCACTGAACAGCTCTGTTTCTCAAAAACATTAAACACACAAAAATACAGTGAACCTCACAGCTGACTCTTCAATGCCTGGTGCCAACAAGGCTTGCAGTCAGAAGTGGAAACAAGGGAGCACACCAAAGGAAAATCTGCAGGGGCAGGCTGCATCCCTACTGCCCCCAACATCTGGCATGTAGGGTCAAGCATTAAAGCGTGACTTTTGATCCCTGTCTGAGGTAGGAAAAAAATTCCATGAGATGAGGATGGGTATCTTGTCCTGACTGCTTGTTAAGATACATGAAGCACTGTTCAGTGTTGTCATGGGGAGAGAAAACCTGTTCTGAACAGAACAGTTTTCTTCAGTGCATGGTGTACATGCCATCTCTTGACCCCACTGCTGCATTAACCAGTTTGACCAAATCACTATAGGAATGATAATCAGAAATGAAAAAAAAAGTCAGCTTAACTTCTGCACTGCCCAGCAGCATCATAAAAAGGTGGAGATAATCTATTATATTTAAAGATCTCACTACTCCAAAATTAATTACTATTACTTAAGATGATAAAGGAAAAAATCTCTTTCCACTACCAGTGGCAATAATGGGCAAAGCAATGAATGTCTTTACAATGTCAGTCATTAACAGGAACCACTGCATCCCTCTTAAAAATCTGTTCATTGCAAGACAGCAAGTTCAAGCTCAAGTTTCAGTCAAAAAAATCTTAAGGAATTAATATAAAACCTGAAAATCGGTCAAAGATATAGTGATACATCTAAAAGTAATGATAAAAATAGGATTATCATCACAAACTCTGCAACTAGATGAGAAATTCATTCAACTCTACTCCTTATCTCTAAAGATAAAGAAAGATAAATTTTATGGGTCATGTGTTAAGAATTGAGAGAGAACATCTTTTATGCTACTGGACTCATAAAATGCATGATAATTAACACTGAATGCTAAAATAAACTGGGATTACAGAATCTCATTTTTGACTGCTTGAGGACAATGATGGATTTAGAAACTGAAGTAATTTATTTTATAGCTATGTTTGTATTTTCTGTAAAATTGTACTTGACTTTCATAAATGGGCAAAGTAAAATTAGAATATCACAGAATTATTCAGAAGGTTCACTGCATGAAATCTCTTTTCTTTGGTAAATGTATTGCTATAGCATAAATGTGAAATTACTTAATTCTTTATTTCACAGTTTTGAATTTAGAAGATGAGGACTACTATAAAACAAATGGCCTTTCACATCAAGTATAAATTAATCGGTTTTCATATTCTCTATCCCAACCTGGAACAATGGTTTATTATTGAGCATGGAAACTCAATTCAAATTCCAAATAATCCGATGGAGGTGGAAAAATACTTAGAGAGCACTTTCAAACAACTCTTTTTTCATTACTACCTACATCTCTGTCACTGTCTCAGCAGAAAACACAGGGATTAAAGGGTCCAGAAAACAAATATGCATGTACCCCTCCACATCAACATTCCTATCTTAATTATTGAATTCAACAAGGTGACAAGTACCAGTAAACGGGATGACATTTTATGTTGTTATGGAAGTATGTAACTTTTCTATGTATTTCTATTTACATGTATAATATAAAGTCAGACATACATACATATGTTCTCATGCATACATTTGCATAGGTATGCCACAGCCATACCAGTCAGCCTCTGCTCATTAGCTTGTGTCTTCTGACCTGGGCAAATGGTGTACCTTAACTGTATCAGAATTTTGTGGTGAAGAAGGCTGTCATGGCTCAGCTAGCCAACTGTATTACGTATGAGGAGAGGGAAAAGCTTCATGAAAAAGTCAAGTAACATTTCCTACTGACTGACTACTCAGTCAAAAATATTTGAGGGAAAATAAATGCCCTGATTCCTAAAATCACTATCTACAGAGTGCTGGTTGCTTCTATAAAATATGATACGAGATTTCAGTTTGTCCAGTGCTGAGGTGCAATCTCTCTGGAGGTGAAATATAGCTGCTGATTAATAGCACAGAGAAGACCATGTAAGAGTTTGTGACAGGAACTAGAGAATCCTTTTGCCTACGCACACACCAGGGGGTATTCAAGTGGGTGGACTGTAGCTACCAAAACTGGAATACAGCAAGACATTAGCATTAGATACTCCTGAGGGAGTAGAAAAGTGCCATATGCAACCATGAGCATCCAGAAACAATTTATTTTGTTTAAGTCTGCAATTTATTTTGGGTACACATTAATTCAATATATTACTTTTGAAAGTACATTTAAGTCTCTCAATGCTTGTTTTTAAATAATGTATTCTAATAAGGATTAGATTTATTAGATTTATGAGAATTATAATTTAACTGCTTAAAATGTAACATGGAATTTCATCTGAAAATCATTAATACTAGAAAATTACAGGCAAAGGGTAGAGAAAGGAGTGTTTTTCTCCAGCAGGAAATAAAAGGAATATTCCTTGTAGTGGACAACTTCTTCAAGGACTTAAAAAGACAGGCAGGATGAAGCTGGAAGAGGAAAAGGCAGTTCTGCTTGCTTGAAATGTACACAGCAAATCTACTGGCTCATCTTAATGTAATGGAAAGTTTGTAAGCCTTTCCCTATGCTTCACATACAGCATTGTGAACAGCAAACCACAGTATTAGAAAGTAACTGCTCTTTTGGGCCTTTTGCTTTCAGAAAACTAAAATCAGCTATTTAAAATTACCTTCTTGTCATCTTCCCATCTGTAAATAATGAATATAGTCCTCCTCCACACACCAAATATCCTCAGTGGTAGACAATGTATGGGAGCATTGGGTACATCCACATTAGTGATTCAATGTGTAGATAGGGCTCTTTTTGGTCCAAATCTGTCTTGAACCTAATGCTTGTCTTGCAGAACACACTGAAGTATGCTAGCAGGCTAACTTTCACTATTCAAGGAATATACTACCTCATAATTAGTTAAAAAAAAACTCCCAACTTCTGCAATTAAATAGCTTTTTGCAGCATATCATCATATATTTGTATAATAACCCACAAGTATGTACTAATATTTCTATTGATTAATATTCTGAGACTTTAAATCAGGAATTTTCCATTTCTTTTGCTTCTGAAAATGAAATAGAATTGAAAGATGTTAAATTATTTACACCCCCTCCAAAATAAAAATGCTTGCTTTGAAATCTAGTCACAAGCAGATTAACATCTTGTGATACAATCCCTTGTAGCAGGAGCAGCTGACAAGATGAGTAATGAACTGCATCCGATTATCTTTTCAGCTCTGTAGCAATCATTTTCCAACAGCTTCCTATGCCATAACCAACAACACTGGAAAAAGGTCACCGTTCTGTCATACTGTCCCCCCATCCAGTGTATGTGTTTAACAACACAGAGAACACATAAACCTTTGGAAGCTTAGAGGTGTTATTACCCAGCACAAAGCTGTTTCAGGTGCACACTGCGCACATAGAAAGCCTACATAATTGAAACTCTCCCAGAAATAAATTACTGCACTTTAGCATAAAATAAAATGTTATTTCCTCTTGTCATGCGATATGTATTTCCTTCAACAAAAGAACCTTAACTGTAATTGAGGTATCTAAAACTCATGATAAGAAAGATTCAGGTTGACATATACATATTTTCCCCATCATGAAATATAACCAAATTAAATCTATGAACATTAATTGCAAGCAGTTGTAAGACTATAATGGCAATCAGAACTTTCCCCCCAAACCAGATCCATTCAAAGCAGCATTTTTGAATTAATGGTACTGTCTGTTCATAGTTTTATTTTGATCTCACAGCACAGAAAATCTGCACATAAATTATACTTTGTACCACTACAAAATGGCGGGGAAGTAAGATCAGCCATGGAACTGGCTATTTTCTAATAAAAATCTGTTGTGAAAATGCTCCAATGCCTGAAGCACACTTACACAAACTAATATCTACCACCCAAACTGTAAATTAAAAATACTGTCGCTGTTGTTCCTGTGACCAGTGACCACTTTATTCCCCAAAACCGAACTGCTGAGCAGGCACTTACATGATTTAGTAGCCCCTATACAATTCCTTAGGCAGTGCAAGACAGTTTAGATATGTCCTCCTCTTGTTAATTCTTTATTTTCAGAAATGAACTGAACAACTGCCTTGTAACATACACTAGGGCAACCCTCTGTCATTCTGACCTGCTGGACAGCTGGCCACAACCAGGGAAATGGGAAAATCCTTTTGAAAGATGTTTGGATTATTACCACTTAGCTACTTTAAAATATGTTATTTCTAGGTAACCCACATGCATCTGTGTAGAGTGAAATAGAAAAACACAACAACCAGACTGCACTATGCCCCAGCCACTGTAATTTTTCCCCTTTTTCACACTGTTTAAAAATTTGGTACACAGTCACACATACTATTCACAGGGGAATTACTTGCTCATGAAAATTATACCCATAAATCAGACAAAAAATGTCCAGCAGGCTAGACCACAAATGGTGACATATTTTCTCAACAGTGGGGCTCGCTTGATTGTGTATGTGAATGGGACAAAGTTTATCCTTATTAAAATAATAGACAGAGGTAGTTTGACTTCCATGGTATATCTTATTTATGTGAAATTAAAAATGTGCTTAAGTGGTTTGCTGGATCAGGGCCATAACCAGCGAAGCACTAAAAATATTTTCACTTTGTGCAACTATTTCATTTCAGCTATTACTATAAAGTCCCTGTTGTCAATACTCGGCACAAAGAGTAACACTGTGCAGCTTTTCTACAATAGAGTGGGTTTTAGATAAAACATTTAAGATTGTACAAGAGAATCATAGAATCAATGAATGCACTAGATTGGAAAAGACCTTTGAGATCATCAAGTCCACTCTATGACCTAACCCCTTGCCAACTAAACCATGGCACTGAGTGCCACATCCAGTGTTTAATAAACACCTCCAGGGATGCTGACTCCACCACCTCCCTCTCAGTCACTCTTCCTGTGTAGCTTAATAACACTGCATAAGGCCAATGCCAGGAGACATTTGGACAGTGCAAGTTCTTCCTGCTCTCTGTCCCAGGAACTCCATAAGGTTCCTGTCAGTCCATTCCTCCACATTCCTCCAGTCTCTTGAGGTCCCTCTTGATGGCAGCATGACCCTCTGGAGCATCAGCCTCTACTCCCAGTTTTGTGTCATCAGCAAACTTGCTGAGGGTACACTGGCCCATCATCCAGATCACTAAGGAAAGTCTTAGAACTGGGTCTTGTATTCACCCATTGTGGGGGTACAGTGCTGACCACCTGCTAGACTTTGCACCACTGATCACCACTTTCTGGGCCAGCCATTCAGCTGAGACATTCATGATTAATCCCACATTGACAAAAAGCTGAGTTTCAGAACACAGTGCACCTGGGAGAGCCTGCAGACTCAATCACCTTCTATTCAATGACTAGTGGTAAGGAGGGGATTTAGATCAGTACTCTTTTACTGGTATGGAATGAATGGGAGGGGAGGAATTTATACTTGTCTATTAATTTTTTTTTCAGTACTCCTTTTATCTTTAGTGCATGGTATTACAGCACCTAAGCAGACTTGTTAATAGTGTGAAGCAACACTATTACTCAGATTGATGCATTGACTGCATAGATTTGAAATTTAGATTTGATGTTGCCTGCTCACAAGATTATAGAAGAAACTACAGACTGACACGATTCATGTGCTAAACCCCTTCTCACTCACATGAAAATTACTTGTTTTCTCAGTTCAAAAAATATAACCCATTTTCACTAACAGCTACTATTAAGTTAATAAACCACTGAACAACAGAGGGCTGAGTACCAGTATCATCAGAGGAAAGATATTAGAGGATCTGTATCCACTAGTACTATACAATAATATTAATGCTAAAGCATGGAAAACTGACTTCAAGTCTCCTCAAACATAAAAACAGCTTACCTCATTTAGAAAACCCATATCAAAATACTAATTAACTTTGCTAATATTGAAATGAAATTAAATCTCTTTAGCTCTGTTCTTATAACTATTTAGTATCTGACATTAAATCTAAATTCAAGGAATGAGAATGAAAGTACCTCCCTTCTTCAGCATTAGACAAGAATGTAAGAAGATGCTGAAAGGACATATATTTATTTTTACAAATGTCTCTCTTTCCTCCACACTGTAAATTTAGAACTTAATGAGTATAATTTCCCATCTGTGAATTATCATATTTGTGTGTGTCTAAAATAGCTATTTTAACATTCAAATAATAAATCTGACCCACTGATTCTAAACTGGCTCCCACTTTATGACAACCACTTCCAACTTATTTTTTCCCTGTAGAAATTTTGATACTTTGAGTAGAATGTGAAAAACATCCTTATTGTGAAGCCTCTTTGAAATGTAAAACAATATAGTGAATATTACCATGCAGCTAGTTGCTGCAGGCTCCTGAAATCAGGCTTTGCATACTAATACATACAGTGTTTTCTATCTGTAATCAAACGCTCCGCCATGGAGAAATACGGGACTTGTGAATGTTGCTCTAGAAACAGAAGACGTTTAAAGGACAGTCTAAATATTTTTTCCACCAATAAAGCAACAATGCAAATGATTTAACAATTTCGTACGGCAAGATCTTATGGGACAGAAATAAGGAAATCTATTTGCACTATTTCTATAGCAACATAATTGTAAAATGTTAGACTGTGAACAAAAAGCCATCATCCTCAGTAGTGCAATTAATCAGTAAAGAAAAGACAAATTCTGAGTGTGTTTTCAATAACCCTTTTCTATATCCTTAAAGTAGTCAGGATTAAATTTCTTAAAATAAGAGTGAATTTAAATTTCTAATGTTGTTTATATTATACATTACAGGTGCAGATATGTCAATAAATGACACTGTGATTTTAAAAATGACCTTGATTTTTTTGTTTTACTGCAGGGCACAGAATTTCATTACACTGGGTTGATCACTTTATATCCAAGGTGTAATACTTTCTAGACTCCCAGCAGTAGTGCAACATTTTAAAAAGGTCTCTTTATGCAGGTGACAAAAGAAACTAAAGCTGATTTAGTCCATTTCTCAAAAACCTTCTTTACTAAAACATAAAGTTAAGACTGTGCATTTCATAGAATATTTGAATTCTGAAGTGATTCCTCAGAAAAACTCATTTGTAAGGAACAAAAATACCTAGATATTAAACGGTACTTTGTATCTTCAAAACTACTTAAAACATTAATTAATCCTTCCATATCCCTGCAAGATATGCATCAACTGGAAATAAATGAACTTAGTATTCAAAAACCAGTAACTACCCCAGGGATTTGACAGCTTTTTTCTACCCAGAGAAGTGATTTAGAATGTACAGCTTCAATTCAAACTATGCTTTCACCTTGACTACTCCATATCCCCTCCAAGGATGAAAGGATGGTTCGTTACCATGTCCACTCAGCCTGGAGCTGTTCAGGTAAGATTGACAAGAATGATGATAAAAGGCGGCACTTCTGGTAAATGTATTTCTTTTCCAATGGCAAGCTGACTGAAAGCCAACTGACTTAACAATTTGCAGTCATCACTGATCTGCAATTTGCACAAACACCACCAAGCCAGAAGTGAAAAAGAACAAAGGTCATTATTACCTCCTAACCCACACAACCTCCACACCATCCCTTTTCTTCACAGCTGCACATTTCTGTCAGAAAAAGGGAATTAAAGTTCTACAGAAATCATAGTGTCATTAGAAAACCACTGCACAGGCTCTGACCCTCCCATGTGAATTAGAATCAAATTACTTTTAGTATGGCTGTCTGGGCACACAGATCCATTCAAAATGAGAATTGGGACTTTTAACTGGTATGATCTTCTTGGCTCTTGAACAGGGCAATTTGCAGATCTGAAGCAAAAAGCATCTTCAATATTTTGGGAACCAAAAACCTGCTTATCCACCTATGTTTAGATCTTCACAAAGTACCTCATTATTGCTTAAATAGCAAACAGAAATCACAGTAGAAATTATGTGCAAGTAATACAATTCTGCTTCTACAAAAGATACTGAAAAATAAATCATATACTTGTAATAATTGCTGAAAACCACTCTATTTTCTGAATTCACATAAGGCAATAATTAGATTATTTTTCAATTTTTTCCACTTGGGATTATTTTCTAATTGGGTCAACTGAATGTGAATGTGTGATGGCAGATGTGAATAGTTTCAAAGCAACGTTTTTTAACAAGTTTGGATGGGGAGCAGAAATAAAAAGGTGAAATATACATACACTTTGTCAATAAACATCTATATTTTCCATTTATTTTCTTTAACTTATGTAATGCTGAGGACATTTCTTTCTGTATCGTTAACACCTCATATTGCCAGTGTTGACAACTCAGGAAAAAAGGCTGCTTACTCACCAAACATTCATCAGCAGAAGCAATGATAAGAGCCCTTCATGAAGTACATAATAACACTCCCTACAACTCCCAGCTCACTTTTTCACCCGGAGGCTTACGTAAACGACAGGGTTTGTGATGTGCCTTGGCTGCAAACAGGACCCCCAAAGGCGAGCAAGGGCAGCTCTGACTGTACTGATATGGCAGCAGAGAGACCCCAGCTCATCCTTTCTACTGACCCTCCCAACCCTCCATTAAAATGATTTGCTGCTTTTCAGGTTGCTTTTCTTTTTGCAGAAATGTTCCCTGATGCCTATGTAGGAGTGAAAGACCCAAAATAGATGAAGATCAAAGATCATTTTCAACTCTTTTACAAGGGGCTAAGAGGGACTTTTATCTCTAATTAGGAAGGTGGCTGTCACAGGAAGATATGTGTGGCTGCAATTTACAGTGAAGTCAATTGTAGTTTAGGCATTACAACAGCTGAGGAAGGATTAGTCACAACACATTGAAAGAGAGAAGCAATAAAGCAGAATAAACTGAAGTAACCTATTAGCTCTCTGAAGGTGAATTAAGCAATTGAAAGAAGTGATATAAATAACCAGTCATTAGGTGAACAAAAATATCAAATTTACATTTTTTAAATCTTATTTGTAATTTTAATTTTTACCCTTAACCTTATGACAGAATTAACCCTCTGTTTTAAAAAATATATACAATGAAAGCTGTATTGATTTCCCCCAAAACTAGAAATCAGATCTCCATGAGTTCTGAATTGTTTTAGCCTTCTTCAGCTAAAATCTAGCCATTAAAGACCTTTTTTTCTTACATAAAATATAATATTTTTCTTACCCATAAAATTCAATCACATTTCTTGTTTAAACAGTTAATACAGTTGCTAAAAATTATATCTGTAATTTAAATTTGTAAACATTAATAATAAATCTATAGTTCATGACTAGTATGAAATGAAGCAGTTTTTAGAAGGTACAATGAGTGCATGATTTCTTTTCAGAATTGCATTAATTTCATATTGTGACAAAGGAAAAATACCAAAATCTAGATCTGCAAAGGGAAGGAGTGAAAAAATGTGCACTATAAATTATACAGATTCTTCCACGATCATGTAAGCCTGAGACTGTTGCTTAACTCTTGGTCACATCCAAAGTAAAAATTGGAAGGGAATTCTGTAGGACAAATCACAGGGTAGAAAAGATGCAGGTGCTGTCATTGCCCTCTTGATAAACTGCAATATTTAAAATTTTCCAAGTTCTGTATCTCAGTTTCTTCATCTGTCAGGTTTTGTTTCCTTTTTTTTTTTTAAAAAAAAAAATCCCTGAGTGTTTTTGTGAATCCTTTAATTAATTAGCTAGTGCTTTTAAAACTACATTTTTGGATGCAACATGATACAACACTACTAAATATTATTATGGTAACAGGTAATTAGAAAGCCGGAAAGCACATGTTTGAGATCATAATGCAAAATTAGAAAAACTGCAGGCTGTGCTATCTGTGAAGAGAAAGACACAAAAAATCGCCAATGGAAAAATAGAATGATGACTTAAAAAAAAAAAATGGCAAGTAGCTTCCTTGCTATTAAGGACTTGTGCTTTAAAAAGGCTGGATCTCCTCCTCCCTTATGCTTCCTAGGATGATACTTGCATTGCAGTAATCAAAACAAGGAAGCAGATGGACAGGCAAAGTGGTACTGCAGCTGCTGCAGAAGATGACTATAATAATAATGTTGACATCAGTAACAGTAATTAGTGCACAGACTGTAGAGTGGATGATTCGTTTTCCCATCTTCTGGAGTGGGCATGCTGCTCTAGCAAATGAGTACAATGTTAGTACCTTTGGTCTGTTTTGTTCATTTGCTCAGTTTGTTAATGAAATTGAATACAATAAAGAAAATCTGACTTCTCTCCCTCTCCAGAACACTTGCTGAGGAAAGCACATTTCAGTTTGGTTTAATATGAGATAGAGTCTTTCTTCATTAATAGCAAAATACCAATTTTTTATTTACACCTAAACCAATTCATATTCTCCCATACAGCCATCTGTACTTACACTCCTGAATGTCTGCAGCATGCAGAACTTGTCTGGTTTTGTCTGAACAGCTCTACTCTTTGGTGTGACCTCACCATCTGCAGCCTGGTGCCACACCTTTTTCAAGAGACACCAGAAAAATGGTCTAACAGTGAGAATGCCCAAGAAAAACACGGTGCTATACTGAACCATTTCAGGCAAGAAGTAAGTCGAGAATCAGTGCCATCAGCAGTACTGTGCCATGCTGAGAGAGTTCTGCTAGCAGAACATCAGATAAGGATATACCACTCCTCCTTAGCTACCCCACTGAGAATGACAATGTCCTGCCTGGCACGATGCTACACCAAAACACCCATCGAAGAGCAAAGTAATTGGAAGAGTGATGACTGCTAAAACTCCTAAAAGAGGGATTTTATTTGGGAAATAAAACTTTTCACTTAGATGCAATCCTACAATATGAACTTTAAGGGAAGGTAGGGCAATCAGAGAAATTGTGGAACATGCATAAAACAACCCAATAAGTCTTCTATTTTCTAATGAGTTTTTCCTTACCCTGCTTTCACTGAAATTCATTCTCCCTGTTCATTTAGTCTCCAGAAGAATCGAGTATTTCCTTTGTCTGCCCTCTATTACGAGCCTCAAAAACTGGAAAAACTCCCTTTTCAGTTGTTGAAAAACTCCTTTTCAAGGGATGCTTTACAAGAGGGAAGAGTGAAAGTGAGAAGCATGGGCACAGGGTGGGAGCCGCTCACAAGCACCAATAGATCATTTACCTAAGCTGCCTTTACATCCAAACTCCTCCTTTCAGTGTTTCTGGTCTGTCTCCAGTTTTCTGTTTCTCCCTAAACATGCTAATACATTGAAGGGCTGACCTACCCAGACAGCAATAGATATTTTTGCCAGATTCAACTTTTTTAAATTAAGAAAATATGCTAAAAGTTTATAAACTTTTTGAGGGGGGTTGTAGATTTCTTTTTGGTTGGGTTGTTTTTATTGTTGTTGTGGTTTACTTTTGTTTGTTTGTTTGTTTTAACAGAGGAAGAGAAGCTTGAAGTGCCTCATAGAAAAGTGATGCTCTGTGCAACATCTTCTGGAAATGGGCTTAAGAGACAAATAAAGGTTGCATTTAACCTTCATTATTTCCTCTCTTTGTTGAGAAGACCACGTTTGCATATGAAGAGCTTCTCCAAGTTATTTCAAATATTAAGTCCATGTAAATTAAAAATCCAGTTATACACTTGGAAAGAGATGTCAGCAGGAACACATCTTTTGTTCTCGCTCTCTTCTACTAAGTTAGATGAGACAGTTTCAGTAATCCTGTTCCTACCACTGAAGGAGACCATTAATCAAATTATTCCAAATATGAATAAAAAAACAATGCAAATGAATGGAAAATAATAGGTATTCAAAAGAACAGCCATGATTATTTTTCAAGGGAGAAAGTGTCAAGAAGTAAGAAACAGATGGCTGAAAATGATAGATGAAGACACATTCTCCTATGCAAACTAACAGATTTAATTAATTACTCAAATCACATGGTATTATGGAATGACATTAATGATCCATACAGTGGTGCCTTATCAGCTCCCTTTTAAAGAAAACAAAAGAAACTACAATAAAATGAACATGTTTACATCCTACAGATATAACCCACAGACCACAAATACATCCTTCAATGTTAGCTTGAGTTTCAACACTTTCTCATCAATTCAACTTTAAAAAAAAAAATGGAACTGTAAAACTGTAAACAAACTCATTCTCTCATCACATTTTTATTAAGAGATTTACTAAAGCATATTCAGCTAAATTAAAACTTTACCTTAACTATCTCCTCTATGAAGCAGACATGTGACACAGGATCTCTTTTCTTTGCCAATACTTTCTGCAAATGCTGCACCTGTAAGAGAAAATTTATTGAGAGGGAAAGTGACATCTAAATTCTTACATCCAAAATTGCATGATGAGACAAACAGGAATTAGGTGCAGAGTACCTGTCCACAAGCAGCACAGATCTGATCCATGAGTTTCTCCATGTTTGTCCAGAGGGCTGCTCGAAAAGCTGCTGTGTTCCCAGGTGTTGGCATAGCAGCTCTACCAGGGCCACCTAAAATGGTTTTTAAACATACACAGCAGCACATTTCAGCTTCCACAAATAAAAATTGAAATACTGGAAATATAGATCTCTATGCACTTTGACAGGTACTTTTTTTAAGGGAAAAAAACAAAACAAAACAAAAAAAATTCAATGTTCATAACACCGAAGTTCAACTTTGCCTACCCACCAGTACTTTTTGTTATCTGAGCTAACTGGGAACTTAATGTTTCATAGTGCAACATTTCTTCATATTGAATAATCTGCTTTGAAACAATTTTCACCTGACAAAAGCATCACATTGTAGTTGCAGGCTTCTTCCATTGATTGCAAAT
This sequence comes from Parus major, assembly GCF_001522545.3. Taxonomy (NCBI): domain Eukaryota; kingdom Metazoa; phylum Chordata; class Aves; order Passeriformes; family Paridae; genus Parus; species Parus major. The sequence goes on from NC_031773.1 coordinate 13,181,640, forward strand.
AATTTCAACCTGTAATTCTCCCACCAATACAAGGAAAGCAGAATTTGGAGTCATCCTTCCATGAGAAACAGCTAAGAAAATGCTACAAAGTTGAAATCTAATGGGGACAATTTTCTGGGCAAGTTAGGAAGGAGCAGCAGGGAGAAATAAAGGAAAACCTCTGAGCCAAAAATCAGACAGACCCAATTTTGTTAACTTAAATGATTTAGAATTACATGTTTTCTGAGATATGCCTACTCTCACCCTCTACTGGTTAAAGCAAGCAGGGAAATTTTTCTAGATCAGGCTTGGATGTAAGAGTTTCTTCCATTTTATAACATACTGTACTCCTATAAAAAAGAATCAGTTACCATTCTCTGTGAAACAAATATCGCACCTCTTGTGATGGCTTGAGATGGTTGGGTCAACACTTTGATATCCAAAGCATTTTTTATGTTCTCTTCCAGCACTGTGCAGTATCCATCCACCACGTTGGCAATCGTATCCTTCAAAGTCCCAAGATTATGGAAAACCTGAAGAGCAGTTCCCACTTGAGTAGGATTCTGAAGAAAGAAGGTATTAAAAAATAATGATTATCTTTAACTGTACTATTGAGATGTTTCATCCATGATGAGACATCATCTTAGTGGGCAAGTTCATCTTATAAATTCAGTCTGCTATCCTCTGAATATGAATGGAAAGAAAGGAACTGGAAGCACTGCTGGCAGTATCTAATCTGGGGTGGGTTATCAGTGATTGATCCAGTAATTCTGAGATTAGTTACAGTACAGCTGTATTCAGCTATGGTGTAGCTAGTAGTACTGCTTTAACATGCAGTGCTTGTTACACTACTGTCAGTTAAATCCCAAATAGTTAATTAAATGTGATACAGGCTTAAAAAAAAATACTAACGAAGCATGAGAAGAAGCAAGCAGGTCAAGCTCCTACTACTGACTACTGCAAAATTTAAGCTTGTATTTCTACATTTCTATTTGTAATGCTCACAATAACTTAATTTTCCTCACAGCAGAATTAAGAAATAAAACAATGCAGTGATTATTTCTGAAGGTCAAAAAATTAAAAAAGAATACATTAAAAAATAATAATAAAAAAAGCTCAACACAGGGGAGTGAAAACTGTCCAAAAACTGTCCAGGTCCACTATTTGAGAGACTTCTGACAAAGATTGATGATAATTCCACTTAGCAACACTAAACACTGACATGGGTGCTATTTAGCAAGAGAAAAGCCTCAAATTGTTGCCTTTGGAAACTAAGCACTGCCATCCATACACTGAATACTGCTTTTTTAATTAGTATTCACAGGCAATTAGTGGAGGGGGCAATCAGTTGATCATACACACATTAGAGATGCAGTCTTTTGTCATTTTTCTTAGTCACTTCTGCCAGTAGTAAAGAACGTGGTCTGACAAATGCTGGCAGTCAGACTGGACAGGAGCATCTGAGACCACTGGCACTTCCCACTGCAAAGGCCACTCTGGCTTTGGCCATGGTGTGGCTGCTGTGCTGAGGATGCACTTGCTGGTACATCCACCTCTAGCAACAGGTTTTCTGATCTGCTGGAATGAGTTCTCCTCAAACCCAGTGTTTCAGAGGTCACACCCTGTAGCTGCACATTTGTGCCATTTTTTCTAGGGTTCCTGTAAGATCAAAACCACAGTTAAAGCAAAAAAAGCCAGATCACATCTTCCTTCCCAGCTCCAATGAGGAGTTTCCAGGTTTAGTGGAAAGCAAAGGAATATCAGGCATGTATTATGGTTTGCAGACCTTATACTAACTATACAAGTTTCTTTTTCCAAACAGTGTGGGAGTTAATGAGCATTCCCAGCATAGTATTACGGGTCTGGGACTTGTAGGTTTAGTTTCTTGACAACTGGGTATGCTGTAAAATTTCTAAGCATCCTGTGGGTGTGCTTATGGAGGTGGGAAAGTAAGCCATAAAGACTGGAAGATTAATGGGATGTCAGAAAATGAAGAGTACTATAATGCAAGGAGGGAATCTGGGGACAGAATGAGCAAGAGAAAGAAAATATAAATGTGAAGAGGACGGGGAATAGAATGAAAAGACTCTGGCAGAAAGAAAGAGAATGAAACTGAAAGGAAGAAAAGACAGAAAAGACACACCTCATTTACCAGCCTTTCCTAAATTGTTCTAATTTTTACAGAATACTTACACAATTATGAAACCAGGTAGAGAGTCAGTAATACAAAATCAATACTCTACTGTTACTATAAGAGCGCTCAACTACATTTCAGTCAGGCTCTGATGTTCATATATTAAACAAAAAAAAAATAGAACAGCATCAAAAGGTGAGCTGGGTACTATCCACCCTTAAATAATCAGTGGCCAGATACTTATTTTCCTGACAAATAGGCAATACAGACACAAATAATTGCAGGCAAAAAGTCACGAGGTCCCACATCACAGTTTAGCAAACTAACTCTGCAGCTACTGGCCAAGAAAGACATTAAAACATACTCCAAGAGAGCTGGAACTATATTTCAAAAGAATTGGTTTTAGGCAGAAGTTTCGAATCAAAATGGATAATTATGGAAACCTGCTATTCACTCAAAGTATCTTCCAGACCTAGTACCAAAATTAAAATGAGAACAGAACAAAGACTATGCAGGTGGCCTATTTCTTATTTGCTTTAAATTGTGGACATGGCCACAGACAGAGAGCTTCTAGCTCATGTATTCATCTTGTATGGAAATAGAGACATATCAAATCCCAGACAATGTAGAACAAAGTGTATTATTTTATTTGATTCATACACAGTAATTTTCTCACCTCAGGAAACCGTTTTTGTTTCATATGCCCCAGACAGGCTATGTAACAGTCCATTGTTGGTTTATGGCTAATCCTAAGAGAATGGAAATCTGTATGCACAACTAGTTTCTAGGTTTAGACAATATGTTAAAAAAAAATGAAGCCCCACTTGGGACAAAAATTATGTGAAAAGAAAATGTTGAAAAGCAGGACAGAAATTAATTATTATACTTTAAGGCTTGCATATACATCTCAAAATTAAACTGTTTATTGTTAATACACACTGGACAAAAAATTAAGAGCTTTATATATTTCAAAATTTGCTATTATTAATAGATTTTATTGATAAGAATTTTTCCCTAATATTTTCCTTCTACCTGAGAAAGCTTAAAGCTAAACCGTTCTGAGATTTGAAAGGCTGCCATAATTTTTATCAAGAGGAAAGCATGCCTATAAAGTTAAAAAGAACTGACTACAAAAGTGATCTATAAAGGAAAAGGGAATCACATCAGAGAATAATATTCAGAATAGCTATCCAACAGGAACAATATGGAAAATAATATAACTACTTTTGAGATGGAATTTAATTAGTTCATCAGCAGTATTTTATAACCAAGTTGTCTGCCACTGCAGGCAACCACACTTAGTAATTTTAGTGTTCTCCTTAGAATCTCTGTCTGTAAAAACATTGTACATTTCCCATAAACTTGAAGCTATGGCAATCAAGAGAGTAGAGGACAAAGAAAAACAGAAGAGCATTTAGTTATATGTTAGCAATACAGTATAATCTAAGTGCATAAACACAAGCATACACAAGTGAAGTAAAAACAAGACCTCACAACAACACTACCTACTCAAAAGTTAACTACAGTGATCTTCATATTGCAAAAATTGTTGTGAATCGGGGAGTTAAGGAGAAATGGCATTAAGTCCACCAATAATACCCTCCTTCATTCAAAGCACTCCTCCATCTGGCAAGTCACAACATAGTATGTCACAGATACATGGAAACTAAATTCCACAAATGCAAGAGCTTAAGAAAACTCAGTAAGTCATCAGCTCAACATATGAAGAAAATAAGAGAAAAATAAACATGGTCAAAAGCTAGTTCTACCATGAAACAAATCTCACAAATGTTTTAAAATATTAAAGTTTCTCAGTACCCATAGATTAAATAGCTTGGTCAGAAGGTTGATACCAGTCACGACTTGGAAAAAAAGGCATGGGTATTTCAATTTATGTTTTTGCAACACAGATACTCATTCAGCAGAAATGATTAAGAGATGTTCACACCAGATGTATTTTGTCATTTTTTTCTATGAATGAGAACCATTCATTTTATTGACATAATTTCTGATTAATGTTATCCCATCCCATTCCATTTGGTTCTGTAGACAATCATAGACAAATAGAAAAATAAGTGTCATGCAGTCATTAGTATGAATGTGGGGTTTTTTCACAATTAGATCATGTGGTTGTTTCAAAGAGCAAGTGACTTAATAACCCAGCAGATGCTGTCCAGGCCAGCATGGCAGTTACAGTCATTCCCAGAGCACAACCCCTTGTGGTCACTTCCTTTCACACAAAGATAATAACATGCCATTAAAAGAACATGCCAGAAATGCCATTAAAGACTTCAAAAATTATATCTTACTTTTCTAATTCGAAAGTATCTCCTTGGACGGAACCAAACAATTTTGTTTTGTCCACTGCAAGTATGGCAACTATTTTATAAGGGCCAAGATTGTAGTCTTTTATTTTATGACTGCCATTAGAACTGTCAGAATAGTCTTCTGAAAGCATGGCTAAGGCAAGAGCAATAATCTTTTTCATCATTAGAAATGCAGCTTGGACGAGCAAACCTGCTCCTCGCAAGGGAATGTGGTGATGACACTGAGCTAATTTGGGGATAGGAAGATTCCTAGCATAAGGTTGAAACAAAAATAAGAAACTTGTATAACAGGCAAACCTAATGGTTCAAGTGCTTCCAAACTTACACTCCATCTTCTCAGGGTACAGGATTCACTATGTGGATTGTTCTTCTCTACCCAGTTCTGTCTTAGGGAACTTCACTATTTCTTTATCTAGTACAAATCTGTCCCTAAGATCCCATGCCACAGGGATGCCACCTGTGTGGACTATCAACTTCCTTTTCATACAAAAATGTGTTAATTGGCAAAAATATTTATGGTCAGTACTATCTGAGACAATTACTACTACTTTCATGAAGAATCAGTATTACAAATGTAATTAATTATTAAGTTTCATGCAGTTAAATTTCACAAGTACCTGCACCACCAATAATCAGAACACCTCTCCAAGGAAATGCTCTTTTACAGTACAGTTTGGAAGGACCACATACAGAGGAGTCAAACTTGGACTAGTCCCTCACTTAGAAATTATGTTCCATAGCTACTAACGTATAAAAGGACATTTCTATTTTGGTATTAAAATAAGAACAGTGGCTCTGACTGAAAATCTTCATCATTCTGTAGAGAACAGATAACCCTGTTCAGGAGAGGCTGTGACAGAAAACCAATAGAAAACTTTCACTGCTGATAAAGAGAGAGAGAGAGAGAGAGAGAGAGAGAGAGGGAGATAACTCAATAGCTGTGATTTCAGTGTGCTGTCATATCATTACTTCATGCAAAACATGCACCATGTCCCATACACAAACATTAAAAGTGTAACACAGCTCAAAAATAATTACATACATTCCTTAGTTGAAGGAAGATGCATAATTATTAATTAGTCTAGGAATTACTTAAACAGAGTGGTCTGACAACGTGGCGAGCAAGGAATACTTCAGCATTCCCTAACCATCGAGAAATAATCAGCACTAAAACACAGCGATTCCAGAATAGGATGTGCACTGAAATAACCAAACTTGTAAACTAAAGGTATTCCCTGAAAAGAAATACAAAAGACTATTGCAATCCTTACAGAGTAAGTGCAAAAACAGTTTCCAGATTATACTTCTGAGTATCTTTGACTGATATTTAGTACTAACAAATTTCATTTGACAGAAGATTTGCGATATTTGGAACTATTTCACTTACTTTTTAAAGTTTACTTCATGCAGCTCCTTTTGTTTGTAGAAGACAGCAGTTACAATTTCCAACACAGCACATCTTTACAAGGTCCCAAAAAGACCCCTCTGAGAGGCTAAAAATCCCCAGTCAAGACATTCCTTTAGAGTGTTTGGCCCTCCTCCCCTCTCACTACCATTACAACATGCTGCCACCTTCCAATAATTTTCCCATAAATAACAGCACTATCCCTAATGACAAGCACTACTCGAAGAACAAGTGATAGAGAAAGCTTTGCAAGCACTTGCAGCTACCCAGTTCTTAGTCATCTCTTACAGACACCAGAAGTGAAAACAATGAAGAGTTGCTCCATGAAAAGCTGCAGTTCAGTTTAAAGAGCTCAATCAGGTAAGCAGTGAAGAACACTTGGCCACCTAAGTCGCAGTCAAGGCAAAATGACCTACTAGGCAGAATTAATAACTTGGTAAGAATGGTTGGAATTCTTGCTTTGAGGTATAACTCAGCTATTTTAATTGTAGAAAAAGTAACAAAAAACTAAAAGTAGAAATTAAATGCCAATGAAATTCAGTTTCAGTCTAAAAACAGTATTTTATTCCATTTCCAAATGTCCATGCCTAAAAAAAATTAATTGATATATCACTACTCCTAAAAATGAAGCTACTTAGGGAATCTCATCTCTGTGTTCATTATCACCCCATCTGTCTTTTACTCTGTTGATCTCTAAAACCTGAGCAATAAATGAAAAGGTCAAATTGACAATGTAAAGCCAGAGAATACAGACTTCTTTCTAATGATATCCCAGATCCTCCTGTTTTGGCCTTTGCTGTGTTGGGAGGAGTGAGAAGTTAAAATATTATGATTTTCTATAGAGATATCATAGGTAATACTGATGTAACACATTGGCTAGATCACAAAGGAACACTTTAAGCCTTAAGAGGCAAGAGTCTCAAAACCAAACACTTAAATATGGTTAGGTTATAACATCTACCTTCTGTGAGACCATGTTTGAAATACACAACCTCTTTTGGTAGAAAAAAGAGTTGGGGTTTATAACTCTGCTTTGTGGCTGTTCTCCTTTCACATGAAAGGAGAACAGCCACAAAGCAGAGTTATAAACCCCATAATTTCCTCAACCTAGGTCAGCCTTTGTTTCTTAGAATAACAAGAAGGAAATAGTAAGAAGCATTGCCCTACAAAGGTTGAGGAGGGGAAAAAAAAAACCCCAAAAACAGTCACAATAAAATACTAGAAAGCAAAGAAACAAGATTTTTCAACACAGCTAAATAGCCTGCCAAAACACTTATTCACCATAATAGTGTAATCAAAGCAACAGATGGCTAAGAGCTAATGGGACAGAAAGGCATCAGGAACTGTTGTAAAGAATTATCTCATGGAACATCAAGCAATGTTCCAAAGTTTACCAAGCTTTAGGCTATCAATGTAACAGCAATTTCAAATAAAGTATCTGGCACCTGTGAGGACAGATCAGCTAGACTGAGCAGCCCATAACAATTGCATATTTTATCCTGCCATGCTCTATTTGAGTGTAGGAATAGTATAAACTCAGAGTAGAAATGATACAAAATGAAAAAACTAGTCAGGCATCATGGAAATGGGGGCTTCTGAGCCAAATCAAGCTTCTCAAAATGCTTCTCTCATCCCTTACACAATTTGGCCAATCTCTAAAACCCTTACTAATAACAACCCAGTTCACACCTGAAGATGTGGCTTCTCTATTAAAACCACAGCTGTCTCTTTCTGATGAAGTGTATAGAGAGCAGAAGGTGAGATTGCAGCATCTCTCCTGTCCTTGTGCAACCCCAACTTGTACCTGATTCAACTCCCATTACTGAAGAACAGAAGTATAAGGACACAAAATCTCATTACTAATTTTGATATTAGGACAAAAGCTTGTGACCAGATGTTTTCTTCCACCTCGCAATATCATTATGTACGTACTCACTCATTAGATGGTTCAGCAAAGCCATTACAAAACAGAAATGTCAAGTTTCACTTTTAACTCAATCTTAATAATTAATATTAGGAATTAGCTGCTGAAGGGTTATAACACGTTTTTCTTTCCTTATAAAAAAAAAATCCTATCTCAGAAAAAATATCCTTTAAATTGTATGCTTTGAATGATTTAAGTATCTACCAAAAGCCATCTGGGTTTTCTTGTTCTCCTGCTAGTCTTTGCAACAAGATAATAATTACCTATGCAAGTGACAACATCTCATTTCTGGAATCTGTGCATATATTGTCAACAGCCCTGAAGTGCCCTCAAGTATTTAAAAGGAATGAACTTTAAGAAGCTATTTTATTTTAAATTCTTTTTAGCTAATATTTTCGTACTCAACTACAGACAGACCTCCATCAAGGTCAGATTTGCTATTGGATAAAATTTTAAAACCTTTTTTCTTTCTTCTTAATACAAAGTTCAAATTCATTTTATCACACACCTACAGGAAAGTCTGCAGATAATTTGGTGAAGAATTGTAGGTTGCCAAGACTGCTGGAGATGCCCTAATCCACCTGTGTGCTCAAAGAAGGGTTTACCACACCTGTCTGCTGAGGAATGAGCCATATGACACTCTTTCTGCTTCATTTTCCCTTCCTAGTTCTTCTTACAGCTCCGGGAGAATGCATCAATGGATTTGTGCAGTCATTTTCATCAAGTTTCACTGAGGCCAGCTTGGAAGAGAGCAAGTGCGTGTATACAGCCAAACATGTCTTCAGTGCTGGCTGCATTACCCACACCCTGATAACAATGTTAGTCTTCCAAGTCCTCTTGTAAATTTGTCCACTGGGAAAAGCATGGCAAAACTGGCCTCTTTTTGTTACAGATGTAGGCATATAAATGTAGACATTTATAGAAATAGATTTTATATTTCTAGGCTTTTTATTTTTAAAGAAAAAAGTCAGTCCCTTTAAAATCAAATGGGCAAAGCTAGATCATACAAAAACTTTACAGTGAAGGAAAAAAATCTGAAGTCCTCTGCAGAAAAATATTGTGCCTAGCTTTGCCTGCAACTAACACAGGCATTGGGATCCAGTTTGGCCACTGAACACAGGCAGTCCCCCCTGACTTCAGCTGTCAGCCAGCAGTGCATCCTGAAACCTTCACACAAATGGGGACACTTACTGGGGGAGCTGCCTGCAGAAGGACAGCAGGGAACTCAAAGAGAAGAATAAGCACCTCGGTGCACCTTCCACACATTATTCATCACTCAAGAAGTGCAGTATTTTGATGCAAGATTTATCCTTTCTAATGCCACATACTGTTCAATTCCCTGTGTCATTTCAAGCTTATCCAAAGCTTTAAATCTTTTTTTGTTACCATAAATGTAACAATGTACGATAATGCAGAATTTCATGCGGCACTGAGTAGCAGATCAAGAACACGATGAAGCACTGATTTTTCTTCTGAGAGGATTAAGACAGAGCAGATTTTAACCTGAGAAAGAGGCAAAATGAATTATATTATCTTATTTAGATGAGTATCATGGCTAGTCGTTCATATTTTTCACTCTGCTCTATGCAGATGTGGCTTATTAATGCGTTGTATGTTCTTGTTGGATCACCTAATTGCATTATTGCAGAACCTGTTAACAATCAACAGTCAACAGTACAAACCACAAATAGAATTACAGTCTGGGAGAGGCGTTTAACAATAACATACTATCTTATCTGGAGAGAAAGAACCTCAGTGTAGCTTTAGTTTTGAAGAGACACAGACACACAAAGCAAAAATTTAAAAGGCTGCGATGGATTATACAGAGATCTAGCCAAAGCCCATGTCAGTCTCTGCTCAGCTGAATCCCTGGAATTTAGCAGAATTTCATATATGCTGTTCACCTTTGAGTATCTACAGCAAATCACAAATATTTTAATCAATTTGGTATGAAACCCTTAAATGGACTTAAACTTTATTTAACCTCATTCTATAGAGATTAGACCCATGTAATTAAAACACTGCAAAACTGATAAAGAAAAACTTTCATGGTTCCCATTCCAGTCTCACCTCAACTATTTTCAAGATCTAATCTTAGCCTACCTTTCTGCATCCGTAGCAATGCAAACACCACTTCCTTCTTTCACTGCTTTACCTTATCCATCCCCCCCCGGCTCCAGCCCTTCTGCAGTCTTGTTCTCAAAACAGCTCTTTCCATTCCTATTTTTATCTCTGGAGTTACCTTCAAGTCCTAAACTTGGTTTCCAGTTTCCAGTTTCTGACACAGTGTTCCCAGTTCCCTTCATTCTACCCCTACAGTATATTTTATTTACAAAGCCTTTCACAGCTGAGCAGTGCACAGTAGTGACCCAGGCTTCTATGCATATGAATAGATGAATCAATCATCACATTTGCATTAATTACCTTAAAAGTACTAGAACCAGATACATTCTTGCCCTTGTAGGCATTATCTAGTCTTTGAGCAGTTTCAGTTTCTCATTGTGGTCAGAGTTGTCCAAGACATAATGGTTGACAGTTTTCCAGTCCAGAGAAAACACCTAAACAGATGGACAACCAGAACACAGAAACAGACTACACAACAGCCTCTAATTTAAAATAATTTCTGTCTGCAAAGAAAGCTGAACTCAATATTATTAAACATTCCTGTGTTTTCATGGTGGATATTCTATGAGAAGTAATTTTTTAGTGATCACAAATGACATTTACTAATTGGTATGAAACCAAACTAAGTGCTTCATATTTCAAACTAACTAGTCTCAATGGGGAGATCTAAAACACAAGGTCATTTTTAATAGCTTTCTAAAGTATTCTGACTTTCTTTTCCTCCTCTCACACACACACTGCATAGCTACTAATTCCTTAGAATTTATTAATACCTAAAATTTTTGGAACAGTAATGCCATCTGAATTCTTCAAAAAAGCATTATCTAACTGTAAGTTAATATATATTCGAAACATCATCTACAATAGAAGACTAAGTTTTCATGTTTAGTTGACAATTGGTCAAATTAATTGATATGAATCTCTGAAGAAAAGGATCAGAAGTGAATTTAAAAATTACCCAGCTGATCCTCACATAAAATTGTCACTAAACAGAATACAAAGATTTTGGCAAACAGCTAAGTGGTGATTCATACCAGAGTGAAGAGATATAAAACATTAATGATTTCTCCATTTTCACCTATTACTTTACCATAAAAGACAGTTATATAAAAATATTGTTCAGATCAGATGCATTTTCAGGAATACCCATTTATAGAAACTATTTATAAACCACTTTCTTGCACTATCATAAAAACAGAAGCAGAAATTATGAGATTATCAGGGCCACACAATAATAAATCCTTACAAATAAACATTGGAAAGTGAAGGCTATTTGTTGTGCTGCACTGAAAATTGCAATAAAGTACTTGCAAATACTCTATTATCCAGTCACAGATTTTTGGTCTAATTCTGCATTTATGAGTCACAAACACCTACACAGAAAAAAAATAAAGAGAGAAAGAAAGAAAGAAAGAAAAAAAAACCCAGACACATAATCTGTCAATCCACTTTGATTAACCATTTAGAAAGGCTAGGAGCAGTGAGGAGTTTTACTTTTATAAAAATACCATGTCACAGTTGGACATCAAATGCATTAGGCTTTCTAAATTACCTCTATATAGGGCAAGTGCATAATGGCAAAGTGATAAAAAGCTTTCTATATCACAGAGCGGACAAAGTCTGCAAAATCCCATAATCTGTTTCTAATTCAGTATACATCTTTTAATAAATGTGCAAAGACTCATCAAAATCTGAAAGATCAGGATCTCACAGGACAAAAGAGACTACCACCATGCCTGTTATTGTCAAAGCTTCATAACTCCACAGTAAAAAGTTTAAGACAAAATGTGAAAATAAAATCTTTGTCAATTATTAAAAAAATCCTGTTTTTCTAAATTTACACACTATGAAAGATTAATTTACTAGTTTAGAGCAACTTCTCTAGCAAAAAGTCTTTTTTTCCCTCGATAATCCTTTAAGAACACCAGTATTTTTTTTTTTTTAAAAAAAAAAAAAAGGTCTTCCTTATGTATACTCTTTTTATTAGATATTGCTTCCCAATACTTCTAGCAGCAATGAACATGACCACCAAACACTATAAAATATTCCCAGGAACTTCAGTAGCCGCAGAAATACTTCAGCATTTCAACTCACGTTTTTGGAATATCCCCGGGAAGCGCCATATTTAAATAATTAATCACTGGCATTCAAAATACTTATTTTAACTCAGAAACATTAATGTTCATATAGGTATATAGATATTTGTACACCATTATGCATCAGCATAGTGCTGAAACAGACTGAAGTGAATCTATCAGTTGTAACATTACTAGCAGTACCAGATTTGTGTCATTTTTTATCTTCTGCATGCTATAAAAACAACAGAACTTATTTGATGGTGTGTTCTTTAGCAATGCCACAGAGAACAAATATCAAATGACCTGGGATCTAATACATTCACATCATGCTTTGATTTTCCATCTGAGAAACATGCACCAACTTCCACAACTGAAATGTATGCTAAAAATAGAATTATTTCGTTATTGCTCCGTGCACCGCCTTCTTTTGAGCTTTGTGAATAATTTACCTGCCTATGTCTTCTTAAAAAAAAACAATAAAAACAAACAACAAAACATCTGGAAGCATTTACAAGCTAGATTTTATAGCAAACATATCTCACCAACCACAAAGGACAATATTGCTATCACAGCTTTATAATACATTACATAACTGAGAAATTTCAGGTTCCAGATAAGTTCATTGCAGGATATCTAACTGCAAGGCTGAGCTCAGAAATGCATTTTCCCCAAGTGAAAAGCAAGAATATATATTTTCCCCTCAACACTGCTCTATTCACTTCCTTCCTCTTCAACTCTGACTGCAGAGGAGACACTGGAGTCTGACAAATACACGGACTTCTTAAGCAGCTAAAGATTCACTTTCATTTGAAACTGCTGTCGTGACAGGTTTCCATAGTACCTTCTTGCAGTAATCACTGCTTCTGCCTTCTATATTTCTATTTTAAAAAATAACTTTAAGTAGCAAAAGAAGGGGAGACAAAAACAATTTAAAAAGAAAAGAAAGAAAGAAAAAAAAAAAAAGGACGGACAGGGGAGAATGCCTAACTAAACTGCCTCTGCATCACAGCCAGAGCAGCGGCAGATACTAAAAAATGCTGCTTGCTGTCTCTTCTCCTTTTGCAGGTTTAAATCACCAGAGTATGGGAAAGCTTATTTTTAACATCAGTTTCAGCCATGTGAATTTCTGGGTAAGAAGTAATAGCAGCACAGTTAAGGAACAATCTGTGAAATTGCAGTTCTTGCAATGACTTGAGCCTGGTTTTAAGTTATAAGGAGAAAAAAACAAACTATTTACTAGAGTTCAGACTCAGTCACGTATGACATGATTTTCAGCATGTCACTGAGGCCTTAATTCACAAAATGAGCCAAGAGCAGAACCCCCCAAATACACTGTCCACACTGGACTACAATTATTCTTCCCTCTGTCCCACGATTATCATATCCCTTGGGTCTACACCATCTTTATTGTGTAGATCCAACCCCTAAGACAAATGAATTGTCTTGTCTGCACGAGTAAATGATAAGCATGTAACAGATCACCCAGTGCCATGCCTGAGTGCTGAGCCCTTTGGCAGCCACAGCAGTGTGTGACCATCCCAGCCCTGCCTGGTGCTCAAGGGCAGGTCACTCCCTCCCAAATGAGACACAAGGCAAAGCCCTTCAGGCTAAGGATGACCTTGGCCTTCATTCCAACTTCCTGCAGTGCTTTAACGCTTCCTCTCCAGCACTTTCATTGTTTCCATCACTTGTGCAGTTAAAGAAGCAGTTGTCCATGCCTAGAAGGAAGCCCCAGGTACTTATGCTCAGGAAAGGCAGTGGCTGGTGAATGCCAACAAAACCAGCCCCAGAAGACCTGTAAATGTGTGCTGCGATTCAGTTTTGATACACTGACTGCAAATCAGTGTATCAAATCTCTGCTGCAAATCTCAAATCTTCAATGCTTAATTCACTGAGTGCTCAATTTAGCTCACTTAGTTCAGCCAGAAGACTGAAGTGGTTTTGTGAGCTCCACTCCTGTACCTCACACCACACTCCCCACCACCACAACCCATACTGTGCATGGCAAGACCTGGGAGTCTGCCACATTATCAATCTGTGCATGACCTCTTGCTCTCTCAGCTTCTCTTGTTCACCTGCAAAACCCTGATCCTGGCACTTCACCTCTGTCACAAAGCTGCTGTAGGGGCAACAGCACCAGCAACAGTAAGGAATTCTGGTAACAGATTATGGCGTCATCTCAAGTAGAGAGACAGACTAAATTCAGCTGAACTTTTACTGAAAATGTTAGTTCAAAACATAAAATACAGAATATTAGACAACAGCAGCTCCAGTTTTGCTATGCACACCTGAAAATAATGTGTAGTAAATATGAAACTTGCCACAGGGAATTTCTGGAAGATGCATAAAAGTTTCTCAATCTTGGAAGCTGGTTTCCTTCTATGGGAAATCTGGACAACATACTTTATCAGAAGAGATGCTTATTAATTTATCATTAATAACAAGAATTAATCTGCTTAAATGTTGCAATTTAGTACTTTCTCTGAATTAACTGGTCCATTAAAAACATGCAGGTATTTGTAACAGCCCGCACAAGACTTAAAAGATGACAGCTGAGCATGTCAGCTAGAAGTTGTATTTTCTTAGCTATGTACCAGTAAATAAAGCCCCATGGACTGACAAAAAGTAAACACACTAAATGATATACAAAACTATGCACAAGATCTCTGTAGACATTAGTTAAGTTTCATGTGATGTTAGATACTTCATTGTCGGGAAAATTAAATTATTATTTTAGCTTTTACGTTATATATACATAATTTAGTACCCCTAGTTACCAAGCTAAATATAAAAAAGTTGTCTTATTCTCTGACCAGACAGACATTATGAATAAAGATTAAAATGCCATTTAAATTGTGGACTGTTGCCACAATGTCTAATGACTGAAATTGACTTTTTTTTTTTAAATTGATGTTCTGAGGAATTCCCAGAAAGAGATATTCAGTACGCAAAACTGTACTTTCTCTGTATTCAAACAGGTTCATACTAAGATCATTAGTATGTTGTACATATTTTTAATAACACTGTCACACACTGAACAAGTTAAGATGAAAACCACACAATTTCAGTTTGAACATAATGACAGTATCTCCAGTAGAGAAAAGGTACAGCTGATAGACAAGAGAGATGTAGGGGACAGACAACTGGAGGAAATTGTCTACTGCCCCTTACAGTTTAATAATATAGTATGATGCTGTGTTACTTCAAGTGCTAAGTGCTGCAATACACTGAGTTTTTTATGTATAAATTTACATTGTGCCTTACTGCTTAAATTCTGCAACTACACCTAATCTACACAAGTACTGTGTCCATGTTCACTCATCTCCAGTATAACTCATTTTCAAGAAACAATATAGAAAGAAACTCAAAACCTATTAGGATACATGTGTTAACTACTGTACACAAATATTATCTATCCATAACGTGCATTTAAATTCCTAAGATGTGAGCCATACTCTACCATTTCTTTACATGACTATTATCTCTACATCTGCACACAAGCTTTTCAACACAATCTTATATTAAGCAATTGAGTGGGTGCAGTGAGTACAGCACAAATATTTTGAGAGAAATTTCTGACTGGATCCTTTCAAATTATTTGCAGTATCTTAGAAGAACAATACCCCTCAAAAGGCCAACAGAGTTCCATTGATTACTTCTGACATTGTGTGTAGAGCATTTCTGAGACACAGAGTCCCAGAAAACCATAGGCACTCCATTTCAACGTCATGCTCTAATTTAAAAGCTTTAGTAAATACCAAGAGATTTTAAGCACACACATTTACACATATTTCTGAAGATCTAGTATTATTGAAATATATACTTTAACTTGGGACAATACTATTCAGACTTGGATCTCAACGGTGCTCATCATTGGAGCATCCTTTTCTCTGACACCATTCCTTGTTTCCAAGAGCAAAAATTCCTCCCTGCTCTATTTAACAAACGTAATACCCATTTCATCTGTCCAACAAGCAATTATTTCACTATTTTTGCTTTCCTAATTTGAAACCTGATTCTTTTGTTCTTCAGTAATTTATATTATTTTATTTATTAGGTTTTTCAAAAAAGTTCATTTGTCTTCTCTTTAACACAAATGTTATTTGTTTTTCTTGTGGTTTGCTTATTATAACCTGCCATTGACATCCTTGCAGTTAAGAGGGCTCCAGGTAAGGGTCACCTAAAAATATCATAATTCAGATTTTCAGCATTCTGACAAACCACAAAGATTCCTCCGTCTTTTTTTTTGTCATTTGCAAAGAATGCTGCTGGTCTATATACATGAGAGAGCAAACTGCAGGTACTGAATGCCCTTCAACCCTATCAAGTAGAATAACAATGGATTTTCAAGCTTATTACTAATACAGTACTGAATTATCAACAAGGTGATTTACTTTGCTTGTTTACTTCATTTGCTGCTGTAGCAGCAAATACTTTTCATTACTGAAATTTGAAATCCATTAAAAATGTGAGTGTTTTGCCAACTGTAAATCATAAAGCAAACACAGGGATGCCCAGCCCTTCTGGCTGGGGAGGCCACTTGCCTTTGTGCAGGTGCAAAGAAGAGTATGAAAAGACTTCAGCACACGTAGACAAGTGGTGTTGTGTGTGTCAGAGATGTGACACTTGCTGGGGAGTTGGCCCTCAGGTATGTTGAGGCTGGCCCTCAGCTGAGCTCTTACGGAAGCACCCGCTGCAATCAGGGTGCTGGATGCTCAGCTCGGTGTCAGTTCCAGGACACCATGTCTAAATTAACCACACAGATTAAAAAGATCTTAAGAAGGAGTTCTAGTTTACTTTCCTTCTATAAAACAACAGTTATCTACAGATGAAAATACAAACCATCAAGGAGAAATTCACCCAAACTGTTATTCAAAAGTCCAGTTTTCATTGCTCCTCGCTTGACCACCTCTCAGGTTAATCCACATCTTTTTTGTTGAATTCACTACTAGAACCCCAAGGGCTGAGGAGAGTATAAAGGTCACTCTACTGAGTAGAGCTAAGAGATTCCTCTAGGTATACTTTTGTTTACACCTCCCAGTACAATATTGTTCTCCCTTGTATCTAATTGACACAGCTGACATTCAGCTTGTAATCCACTATAACTTCAAAACCCCTTCTGCAGGTCTCCTATCCACAGAGATGTTTCTGCTATATAGCCATGCTTTTCTTCCCTTGTTCCTTTTATTCGTGCAGTACCTTACACTGTCCCTTTTTAACAGCATCCTATTTTTTCAAATCAATTTCACAGGATCACTCTAATTCTGTCCTTACAAGACCTCTTAATCCTTCTTAGACAAGTGTAGCCTGCAAATTTAATAAGTATATTCTGTATTCCATCATCCAGACCATTAATGCAAGCACTGAATAGTGCTAGCCCTGGGGAAAATCCCTGCAGAACTTCACTGGACACAATTCTTCCATACTGGAAGAGAATCAACACCATATATGGTTTTCCAAACTGTTCTGTATTGATCTTGTAACAGGTTATCCTTACTATTGTTAAGTCTAGATTATCCTTCCTCAGTTTGAATTTGAAAATACCACAGGTAAAGAAGTATTACAGACAAAATACCACACTCCACCTTTCACACATCCATCCACTAGACCGAACACCCTTTAACCAAAGGAAACTAAGCTGGTTTGCCAAAGGAATAAAGCTGACAGAACTCACTCTTGAGAAACCTCTGCTGGTTATGAGGCTGACTCAACACATGTGTGTTTATCAGAAGTGCTGGGACACCAAGAAAGTGTGTGAATGTGGGCTATGTTCATAGACACAGCAGTTTTAAGGCCTGTGCACAGAATGTATCGGGGAGCACCATGGAAGGCACTGGCACAGGAAGAACGGATGGCGCGGCTGGCACGCGGGGAGCTCTCAGGGGCACACACCCCTGCACCACTGCCCCAAGGGGCTACATGTGGCTCACGGATTAAAGGTTGATTGCCACTACAGCACATCATCCTCAGTACAGATATCAGCTGCTTGAAATGCAACCCAAAGAACTATGTTGAGATGGAATATTCTGTGGAAGGAGAACATTCTCTTTTGAACACTGCATGAAATGACAAGTATTTCCCTTTTCCAGGAGTGATCTCTTTCAGCACCCAATTCCTTTTTTGAAATCCGAACTAGATAGCCTCTAAAATTTGCCTTTTAAGGATTAAAGGTGGTAGCTGAGAAGTTCTAGAAACAACCGTTAAATCTTTAACTGTCAGTCGGTACAAGTCTTCTTCTAGTATTACACGTTCCTGTGACTCATTACCATTTTAAAATATTATCTAATGTATTTTAACAGAGATGTTAGAAGGAAAAGTTAAATTAAATCAATACATTTGGAAGACCAAAATATTTGTTACCTCAGAAAGACATTTGCTTTCAGAACCATAAAATATTAATACAGCAACATGACTGGGAATGCCAAGAGAAGGATTTGAAAGATTCTTTTACCCTTTAAGATGTGTTCCAAAATTACAGTTGCTGTACTTACTCCTGACTAGCCTAACTTTTAATTGCTGACACTCCTCAGTAACATGACTGCTTAGTGGGAAAGGAACACTTCAATACTGGTTTCACAAATACATTTACTTTTGGACTTCTGTCACCCATCATCTAATATCCTGTATTGCTGCTGATCATTGTAATAACCCCCAGTTTTTCATCACTGACTGCTTTAAATGTTCTTGATTATTCTGAGGAAAATGATTTGCACAAAGAAAATGTAAAAGAATCCAAGAATGCCCACAGTAATAAATGAACATTGGGCAATTAATCTCATGTTAGGAAGCAGATGAGATCTTTCTTTTCAGAGTGATAGCCTGGTTAGAAAATCAGCTGCTGCTGCTGTGAAGCCAGGACCTCCTCCAGCAGACAATCCTAAAAATACTGCCACTGCATGTCTCCACAGTACCTGTGCACAGGTTTTGTCCCACATGCATCCACACTTGGTTACATTGACTATAATAAGGGAAAATTGCTTTACTATCTGTTGAAACATTAGTATTGCATTTTTCAGGAGTACAATTTCTCCCTTTAAAAAGAACAATTACCTAACAGATACATTCATAGATAAGTTCATTAATCTTTCTGGGTGGTTTTAATTCTTTAAATCAAATTGCATCTTCTCTACAAAAATGTTCTTCAGCTCTTAAAGATTATACAATCTTACTTACATAAGAGAATATACGTACGTACTCATACTGATTCTTGGGTCATATATACCATACTCTCCTTTCACCTTAAAATCTATAGTAACTCACAGTTCAGAGTCTTTAGCAAAACCATTTGATGGCCACCTATGTTTTCATTAATAAGAATGGGGACAACCTGAAACTAAAGGAGGAATGGTGTTAGTCATATGATTTCATTGCAAAGCTGGAGCAGGTGAAGACTACAGATCCCTTCACATCAGCAATAAGGTGTGCCAGAATTTACTACTTGCAGTTAAGCAGTGTTAGTAATTCCTCACAATGTCTGTATCTGGCTCTGAAGAGGTTTTTGCTCTTCATTAGTCTTTTAAAAATCTTCTGTTCATGCATTTTTTTAATAAATCTATACAGCATTTAAAAATGCAACAGAACCAAAATACCCTGTCCATTGTGGCATTTAGATGTCCTTACATTCAACAGAATTTGTCTTCCACACTAGTTCCTATCAAACTCAATTACAGCTGATGTCAAGAAACTTTGTTCTCTGGTAAAATGCAAAAACCCACACATTTCCAAAAGTTTAGGGAGGGTTGTCCCCTCTTTTTTACATAGCATTGTATCTGTGCCTTTGATATCTTATCTCAGATTCAGATGAATCAGAAATAAGCTAAAAATATTGGTTATCATGGAAAAAAAACATAATACAGTCTTTCATGTTTTAGTGTTTCAGAGTAAGAGCCTGAAATAGTATTCCACCCACACTCAAAAAATTGAAGATATGCAAAAACTCCCATGTGCAACTTTATTATCTATTATTGAGATAGGAAAATGACAACATTGGCAAAATTTCGCCATTTTTGGTAATAAAGTAGGAAAGCAAATGAATTTGCTTGAGTCCTGAATCTTCTAGTGAACAGCTGGGAAGGAGGAAACAAACAGCAGCATCCTAAAAGCCAAACTGAAAGAGATGAGCCATGGATTGAGAAAAGGTAAAAAGAATGCCTTACCCTCTCTTTGGTTTGATAGAAAAAGGGCAAAACAAAGAAAAAATAATTGTAATTTATGATGTTATTATTTATGAAATAATTCTGATGACACTTTTATGCTTGTTACAGGGCTGGATTAACACAAATAACATAAATACTTACCACAAAATTAAATACCAGCTATGTGCTTTATTCCTTGGAAATAAAAATTGGCCTTTTTTCCATGGAAAAGCCTTCTCTACCTATTCACTACAACCATAGATTATACTCAACTCTACCTTCAGCTATTTTTGCCTTCCTTGCCTTCTATCTCCTCTTGATTATTTTTACTAATATTCAACCAACAGGTACAAAACAACTCATAATTATTCCAATCAAAATTAAAGGTAAGTGACAATTCAAGATTACTTTTTAATTATAGAGTCTTCATTACTTAACAACATTTCTTCAAAAGGAAATGAATTCCAAGAGAGTGTACTACGAAATATTTCTGAAGGCCATGTAAAAAACATGCTTCCTGAGAAAGTCTAGAGCAGTAGTGAAAAACAGGTGGGAAGGTCCAAAATGTGAGAAAGAGTACAAGTGCTAGTCTGTGGCTGAGCAGCAATTAAATCAATTCTCAAACTCAGGATACTCTTCCTGCAGCAGATTGTTAGTAATATTCTTCTCCAATACACAACTGGAGGGTTTTTTTGGCCAGGAAGAAACTATCTCAAATGTGGCCTAAGTGTATTTCTCTGAAGTTAGATCTAGCCAAATAATAAGCAAACAGCAGCCAGAGTATTTTCAAGTTGTGCCAAAGTATTATGTTTTGGCAGAATTCTAGAGGGAAAGGTTTACACAAAAATCATCAGTAGTTGAATCACTTAAAACAGCTGTTAACACAGCATGGTTAAGCACAGCCCACTAAAAGATTTGCTACTGAGTTCTGCTTTTGCACAATTAGTTCTTTGGGGGTGGAAATATGTGGTATATGCATAAACTTTGAACAATTACAAGAAATAATAAACATTTCATTAGGAATTCTGACTCCAGCACCAGTTGGTCTACTATCAGACCAGCTGAGACAAATTCTGAATATTTAGAACACAAGAGGTTTACTGAAAAGCAACTATGAACAACTATTTAACACCAAAACACAGTCAAAACATTCACACAACAAGCTGTGAAAGGGTCAAGATAGGGAAGACTGCTCTACAAGCTATACAGAACATACAGAATAAATGAACTGTAGAAAGTGTCAGCTTTTTGCCATTCCTCAGCAAGCTGTCTTGTAACATCTCATTCTATGCAGAAACAGGGAGGTAGTTTTAAGCCAAATAAACAACTACATTCACTTTAGCTTTTCAAGTTCTAAGAGGAATAAGTAGTTAAAGGCTTTTTTGTTACACAAGCACTACACCCCTCTAACCTCTACCTTACAAAGGGCAGTAACACACTGTAACCATGCTGTCACCTGGAATCTCCAACAGCTTCCCAACCACCCCAGGTACACTTTCTGATCCTTTCGATAGATTCTAGATCCAGATTCTGATTTAAAAATGGGTATCTCTCCTATAGGTCTTCTATCTACTGACTAAGCCTGGAGAAAAATATTAGCACATCATTCGCATGCTCAGGACAGGCTCAGAAGCTGTAGTTTGCTGGTTGGAATAAAATTATGTATATTTGTTCCTAATGGGCAGTTGTCATCGAGAAGGCTTTAGATATTTCGCTTAGTCTTTACCCATCAGACCCTTAATATCCTTACTGAAACTGATACAAATATTAAAGCTCTGGAGGATCAGCTCTTTATTATTGATCTGAACAAAAATTCACTGATTACAGTAATTTAGACTTGTTTTCTTTTCTGAATTAAATCCTGGTTGGTTCATGAGCCTCTTCCCTGGAGAGGGCTCTTTTAGCAAAATATACTAAATTGCTGGCATTTCTGTTCACTATTGTGATTTAAAATAGAGTGTTTCTTTTTTCAGAAAAAAAGAATTTTTTTTTTAAAGGGTTTATTTTGAAGAGAGAAAGTACACAATCTGCAATGCATTCAAAAATATACACCATTCTAGAATGATGGACTACAGTTTCTTTTTTTTTTTTCTCTTTTCTTTTGTTTTTTCTTTTAGTTTTGCAAACTTAAGACAAGCTATGGCAAGGGTTACTGTGGTCTGAATCCTCCACTTGCCTTAGTGACTTGTGCTGTTTCTCTAGAGAGATGATGAATCCTTGTTCACCCTCGTTATTTGCTGACAAAGAATATAGCAGCACTGCAGAAATTATGGTTTCTTATTGATCATTTGAACTTTGCTTGTTGAATCATTACATCAGTGCAAATGCTTGTGTCTGCCTGCATACAAAATCTCAAGGGCAATAAAATATTCTTTAACCTTCTAAGAGATCAAAGGATGATTTTATAATGTAAGAATAAATCCTAAAATAAATTAGTTTCTTTCCCAGGCCTAAGTGCTACACAGTCCTATGCATCCACTCCAAACTGGCAACAAGAATTGCAGGCCTAGCTCTAATCCTGATCTAGCATTATAAACTGTACTATCATCTTTCACCCAGCAGGGATGATGATGATTTAACAAATTTTGTAATAAAGGATCTTGATTGGCTCCAGCATCACTAAAATACTGAATTTCACCAGTGGGCATTAAGACAACTCTCCAAGGTGATGTAATTTAAACATGGATTTACACCCTAAAACATGCTTTTCATTAAAGAAAACTAAACCCAGCATTTTCAGTGCTAATCCATGTTTTAAGTCTTAACACTGAATTTAAAAGGGCTCAAGAAGGCAGAAAAACAATCTATACCTCATATTAAAAAAAAATTGCATTTTTTCAGAGTCAGATTCATTCTATTATATGGCTACAGAAAAAAGAATACCTATTTGCCTACATTCTGTCAGATAAGCTATCCCAACAAAAATAATCGTCACACTGTATGTTTATCATACAGATTTTTGACTCTTGCAAGAATTTCTGACTTCAGAGCTCCAAATGGCTGGGGTCAAGCTAAATGAACCCAAGCTTAACATATACACATTTTCTTATAATTCCTCAGAACACCTCAGAACTTTGTGGAATTGTTCTGACATATAATATGATATCCCTTTTACAAAAATTCTAGATCAGGAACTTTCCTGGGTGATAAATACTTGTCTGGGTCATTTGCGAGACAGAGGATCTAATTATGTGTAAGTGTCGTTAGCTTGCTTTTTCAAAGAAAAAAATTGGCAAAAGATTTTGTAATAAAAGGGAATGATCTCTTCAGGGACCTGTATCAAAATAAACTCAAAAGAGGAGACCAAGTTTGAAAAGTTTCCTAAAAGGGAAACATTTGGGCTAATAATAGCTATAGCCTGTGTCAATGTCATTTGGATAAACACTGGGACATCACTTATGCCTTATATAAACACACTGCTGAGGTTAACTTGCAGCAGTCAGCAATCAAGGATGAATTTTACATATATGCACACATTTAAGTGTCTTTTAATGCATATTTTTCATTTGAAGTTTTCATTTTTCAAGTTTGTCAACAAGATATGAATTTCAGAACTCAAATTTGAAAACTTAAGAGCTTCTTTATTTGAGTCCACAAAGAGTTACTTAAGAAAGGGAGCCTACTTGAAGAATATAACAGAATTACCACATTACTTAGTTAAACTGCAATCTCTGCACACTTAAGCTATACTCAAAAGTAATTTTTACTGGCCTCTTGACAACATGAATGCCAGCCAAGTCTTGACATTATGGATATATTAAAGCATAATAAAGAGTTTTAACATAATACCATTGTTAAAATATTGTTATCTTACATAATAAGTCAGAAGTTGGTCAGAAGTTGGTAAAGCAGACCTTTATAAACTCCTGATAAAAATCCATTATTTTGCTCCAGCCTAACTAGCTGTCATATACAAATATGCCTTCACACTGTTGTAAAGGTTATCAATGCCTGTGAAACAGTTAATAAGCACTGAAATATTGCTGAAGATGTCCTTGAAAAAAAAGTAAATTGCAGAATATCCAAGAATAATTCCATGCAAACACCTTTCCACCTTATTATTATCACAATGACTCTACTTGGACTTTCAGGACTTTGCAATTTTCAAGAAACTAAATACATCCTAGCAGATCCTCTGTTCTAAATGCAGGCACATGCACTCTGATATTCTCACAAGTAAAGAAGTTTCTAGTGGTTAACAATTTTTCCTCTAACATGTATTACAAAAATAATGGTAATGCAATTTTTGTTACTTTCTTTTTGCACTCTTTGGCATGACTGGGAAAGCAGAGCACATGAATATCATGACTGAGTGTACTTTATTTTTAAAGTTAACTGTAAAATGACTAACCAAAGCTCCTCATGACAAGGAGTCTTGACTGTATTGTCAAGACTCTGCAACACACCGGTGATTTCATGTTGAGTGTGAATAAATGCTGAAAACTAAAAGAAGCAAACTTCCATCTTTCTTTAAAGAGACAGATGCAAGCACCTTTTCTGAGACAGAGACCTCTTCAGAGTTTTCTCAGATTTTAAATGGAAATACTATCCATAAATGACACACATTAAATTCTTAAAATTTACATTTTAAACATGACTGTTTCAGAAATTTTCTATATTAGTACCTTCATTGGTCTAAAGTTAATACTTAACAAATAATTTTTCTTACTGTTGTGACTTTTGTAAGAAACATGATGTAAAAATTGCTTACTACTCTGAAACCCTCTGTTGGACAGCAAGTGTGTGACCTGGTTAGAAAATGCAAAGTCTAAAGGACTCAATTTTCTCTCCTCTGTATCAGTCATTGTCTTATATCCTAATATATATATTATTTGCATAACTTGTTTACCTTATATACTAAATAACCTCAGTATTTAAATTCTTATTCTTGTGACAGTGGGCTTATATTCCTAAAATTTCTTGTGCTCTTTTTTTTAAGAAGAAAATAGGATTTCTTCTAAATCCTATTACTGAGACAGAATGAGCACAGTTTAGAATATAATGAATTTGGCCATATTCCAAATTTACATCATTACATTAATATCTTCTACATCCCTTTATTTTGCTGGTTTGTTTTGTTTTTTGAAAAGCAGATGTGTTTTCTCCAACATCTTGAGAGAACAGAGGGGATGAGAGGTAACGTGAAACTTTTAGATGCACACACTTTGACATCTAATGTAACAGCTGGTCAGAAACTGTCTTCAACTATGTGACTTTTTTTAAAAGGTTTCAGAGTAGATGATGTTAGTCCCATTTAATCATCTCATTTGGCTGTCAAGAGAATCAACTATAGTAGCCCACAAAAATGCCTGCTTTTACTTCTTAAATGGATGTGTACAGCTACGTACAGATGTAAAAATCTAGAATGATTATAATAATAAGCTTTCATAAACACTTTATTACAGAAGAATTCTGCCAGATATTTACAGCTGATGTGTGACCCACCCTAGAAAAGGTACTTTAGCTTCAGCATTGTCAAAAATGTACTTTTTAAAATCTATCTGATTTACAGGAGCTGTATATACGTAAGTGTTAATTCTGATCTTAAAATAACTATCATCAGCGGGGGTTGAAGAAGGAGAAAAGGAGTTCACTGATTCATTGCAAATTATATTAAGGAGTACTAGTGCTTTCCATGAATGATACAGGTTGTAAATGTTTTCATTATCCCAGTTGTTGGACTTCAAGAATACATCTACATTTTGTGATTGCAAATTCATTAATTACAGTATGCTGCACTAATTATGTCCAGAAAGCATCTTAATTACCCATCTATGTGAGAAAATTCCCAGAAATTTGAGCTGAAATGCAAACAATAATGAAGGAGTTTAAAGCTCTCCCATTAAAAAGTCATTAACACTGGAGATATGTTGCACAGTCTGAAATTCTGAAATTAGCATCTCATGCATTCCTGTTCTTCAAAACTGGACCATCAAACAGCACAGTAATATTTTAAGTCTTACTGCCACAAAGTAATAACTTATTTGCATTTGACTGCACAGCTAAATTACCTTTTGATATGCACAAGGAAATTTTAATATGGTGCTAAATAATAGCCAAGATGGCTTTGTCAGAAACAACTCATGCCAAACCAAAGTAATTTACTTCTGTGACAGAGAAGATGTACCTTTGAATAGATGTAACATGTTTTGATTTGAAGCAAGGCTTACGCTATTTTAAGTGTCTTTCCTAAGTAAGCCAAGCAAACATGGTCCAATGATGAAAATAAAGAATAGGGTGAGATAACCCAAGCATATGACACTCCAACACCTGTGTCTCTCATTAACTGTCCTAATTCTGGTTCTATTCAACATTCTCATGGACCTAAAAAAAGCAGAAGAGAGGACAGCAAACCATCATGGTACACGATTTATACACATTTATATGGTGGACAGGTTTAGAATTCACAGAGCAAAGACACTGTAGTCTGAACAAACTGAACATATTTAAGAAAACCCAAAACTCTGCCTTTAACTGAAAACACTAATGAAGTTTCTGTATCACAGGCTTGTAATTTTATCCCAGCTCAGGGGAATACAAAAAGGCTGTCTCTCAATAGTCCTGGCTGACTGTGACAATGTGCCTCATGCTCCAGTCTAAGCTTCACATGAGATGCTGCTGTGTAATTGGATGCTCTGTAAAGTGTAGCACAGAACAGCTTGGGTTGGAAGGGTTCTTCAATGACACTAGTTAGTGTGAAAACTCTCTGTGACTTCAAAACAATAATAAAGATCCTCAGAGACAAAATTCAATAAATTCTCAGTTAAAACAATATTCTTAGCACATATGTACAATCACACACCATGACATGTTCTCATGAAATCAGTGTCAAAATCTCTATTTGTATGAGCAGCACTTTTGTCTACAGAAGAGATGAGCTACTTGACGTCAAATAATACCTTGGGTCTAATGCACAAGATAAGGACAATAAATAGAATCTTAACTTTAATTTAGCCCAGCCTCTCCCCCATCCCAAGAAAGCCACAAACACAGTCATAAAAATGAACATTTAAATTGTGAGTAGTATTATCAGCTTCGCCAGAAGAATTCATCTCTTCTGAATTCTCACAGCCAAGGTAAAAACCTTCAGTATATATAAAAGATTCAAAGGGATTGTTGACAGAGATCCTTAACTAAAAGGGCCTTAGGTAAACTACCGTAACTAAGTAATTCCTCATCCATTATTAAAATTCAGCTGTTATTCCCCTAGTATTTTTTCTTGTATGAATGACACATAAACTGTGAACTTAACTACCATGAAATATAAATAAGTGTGGGACAGAAAAAAAAAATTCAGCATGCAGAAATCTCTTATAGAAACTGTAATACATAATAGTATAACATGTAAAAAACAAAAATGTTTCACAACATTTAGCACTTTTACCTGAGGCACACTTTATTTACTTATATAGGTTTCAAGAAAAAAAAATTGTTCATAAATTGTTCATAAAAATTGTATACAGATACAATGGGAAAAGTCTTTACAGGAGAAGTTTAATGTGCAAGAGAAATTATATGTAGGTGCAGTTATTTATCAAGATGTAGGATTGAGTTCGCTCTTCCACATACCACTATCAAGGCACAAAGTATGAGATACTCTCAGTGAGGGGAAAAAGGTTTCAGTTATGGATTAAAAAAGTAATCTGAGATCTAGTTGAAGACAACAGGCTAACAATTTTTTAAAGCTCTTGTCACTTGTCCTAGAATTAAGAATGAAAGACTCTGAACAGAACTAATAGCTATGCTAAAGTTTATCTTTTCTGAAAAAAAATGCCAAAGATATTCTATAAAATTTTAAGATTTCTAAACTGAATAAAGAATATAAAATATAAATATAGACTTCATTATTTACAGGTCTCCATCTTAAAATAATATGTATGAGACTGACCTTTAGATGTTTACAGGCCAGGCCATTACTTCAATGACCCTCTTCATTTTTGTCAGCAGTTTGGCCATGTCAAATCTCAGAGCAAAGACTATTTTATTTAGATGGCTATACACTTTAAGATTCAATATTGTTCAGTCCAATGAAAGTTAACTAATTATCAAATCTCCCACTTTAGAATATAATTTCCAGCTCATAATACTTGCTATTCTTTACACCTTACAGCTCACCATCTGATGAATTTAATATGTGTCCAGCACCATACAAGTCAGACTACACCAGCACAAGGTTTCTTAGCTCACTGTAGGAACTCTGTGAATTTATTAATTTTACTATTTTATTTTTTATAACCTGCACTGAAGCAACATATACTTGACCGAGTGATGCTCTCCCACTGTGCCATATATGAAAACACTGTCAGAGGGTGTTTATGAAGAATGATATTTTCTATTAAGGAGAAAAATATCCTTGATCATGAGGTAGATCAAATTTAATTCTAAGGTGTGGTAGAATTCTGATCCTAAATCAAGGGAAGTGAATTCCCCAAAAGAATAGATTAGGCTGTAGCTGCACAGCAAATTAAAAAGCCTTAAGTCTGTGAAAAGGTTGCTTGTATTTATTTGCAGACAATTTTGAAATTGAAATCCCTAGTGAGCATTTTAAAGGGGTATAAAACACGAGTCAAGCAGAAAGACAATGAAAAGGCCTCATGTATTAAAATCTCCTTAGGCAGAAAAAAACCACAAACCTGCAGCAAAAGAAACACAACATTGTCACAGCACAAGTTTCTACTGGATGAAACATATGTAATTGAGAAATGTGGTTTTCAATATGCAGTACACAAAAACCTCAACACTAATAATAAATACTGACCTAGATCTGAATTCAGGAAAATCCTTCATCTAACATTAATAACAAAGAACAAGGTGTCTCAGGCTTTTCTAGAATAAGTCAATACTTACATCCCAATAAACACAAGGATAGCAACTCTAAGCAGGAATAGTCAGATCTTCTATAATACAGATCAAGTACAAAAGACAACTAAATTTTTTGGACAAGAAATCAATAGGATTTTAGAACAAATCTCCAGGAAAGAGTAAAGCCTGCAGTGCAGGAGAACATATGGCACCCTCCCATCCTCCTTGCTGGTAACTCCTACTACAGCACACATTCCTTCCCAAATGCATATGGATTTTAGCTTTGCTCATATACAGTGCTGGAGGAGGGAGGGGAAAAGACTGAAAGGAGTTCATCTTCCACCCTCTCTTTCTCCCCACACCTGGAGGGGAATAGTTGCACAAAGCTCCATCTGAGCTCTGGAGAGGGACTGTATTTCAGCACCCAATGCCTGTTACACGTGTGCTCTGTGACCAAGAGGAGCAGGATGAAGCATGGACACGCTGCCCCTCTCGCCCCTGGCATGGGCACTTGCAGCACTCGTGTTCTGTCAGAGCGACAGAGGCAGAACAGCAGTGCAGCCTCAGCATGGTTCAGTAAACATTACAAGGGATAGATTTTGGCATGAAATAATTCTGCCTAGATGAGACAAAACACTCTCATGACTATTTTTGCTACTATGTTACCTCTATTACCCTAAAATGTTGGCTTCTAAAAATGTCTGCCCAGGTGCTTCCCAAGCAGTCCCATTTCCCAACAGTATTCACTGAGGAATTCATCACTCCCTCCTCTTTTACAAGCCTTTCATTCTGGAAAGCCCATTGTGTATGGGGAAAAACTACAGCCCTGGAAAATGAATGAGGTGGACCTGCACATCTGGAATTTTGGCATGAGATGTCTCCAAAGATGACTATGTTTTCTTTTCTTCTGCAGTTCCAACATGTTTACCCAGCAGAAATGCTGGGCCTGTTTCTAGATGTAACTTACTGATTATTCAAGTAATTGCTCTAACAATCTTTATTGCACACAAAGAAATACCACACTTGGTTAAAGAGCTTGTAAAATAGTTGCTATCAAATTTTTTCAAACTCTGTTAAATGAAAACTTGATGAATTTTATGGCATCACAAGACAAGGTCAAGTTAAAAAGATACAGATCTTCAGATTTAACTTCATTTTAATAGAGTATCATTAGCATATAAACTCTTAAGAAACCTAGAAAACTGAGAAGCAATACCAATGTCTCCCTTTTTTTTCTGTTTTCATAACATTTATCTGTATTTTATGATATTTGTTGCATCTGTCTTTTTTTTAAAAAAATCCAACTAGCAAACAAAAAAATCTTGTCATAAAAAAAGACAGTAAAGGAAAAAATGACAGTTTAGATAGTGACGGATTCTCTGGGAAAGGCACTGAAAGAGGTCATGGCACAAAATTATTGCGCAAAGTCAGACACAGTTTTTTGTTAAAGAAGCTTAGTGACTTTAAGAACTAAACTATTTTCACTTAAATATGTGTAACACATATAGTGATAGTAATATTAAATAATTTACTTAAGCTAATTCTACCTTTTCCCAAAGAATTTTAAGATATAAAATAAAAGGCAACAACTCCCAATTAGGTATTAAACTTTTAGCCAAAACCATTTTACTAAACACTTGTATTACCATATGCTTCACATTAATATTACATGAATTATTGAAGACTGATTAAATATACATGTGTCTGTTCAAGCAGGTTTCTCCTCAAAATGCAGTCTCTTGCTTTCTTCTGTTTTCAATATTTGCTTAAAGGCAGTACATTTGAGTCTGTGCCTCGTATCAACTAATTATGAATTCCTTACAGCACGGTGTACTACCTGCCACCGAGACAAGGGAAAAGCAAATGTTTCATGCTCCATTTGCTGTTGACAACATCTCACTGGGGCTGTCTGCTTTGCAGACTACTCTGTGGAACACGTGTCCAGCAGAAGTACAATTAATAGTCAGGAGTGCTAACCGATGATCAACAAGAAATATCACGCCCTTGGCTAAGCCACCCAAAGCCCTGAGCCAACACCTCCTCCAGCAGCTGCAGGGGACACTAACAGCAAAGCAGGTGGCAATTCCCAGCTCTGCTGGGTTCACCTGAGCCACGGGCTGATCTGCAGTATTATTTCAGATACAAATACCGGGCTCTCAGATACAAATATAGCATACTCAGAAGGCAGCTGGTGGGCTCAGCTGGGGTCACAGATTGAAAATCAACAGAGGCAATACAGCAAGATGTCCAGTGTGAGAGAACTTCTTAATTTGTATGCTTCTGAAGGCATTTTCAAACTTAGGGAAATGGCAGTGTAATGGTATCCAGCTGGAGGATGGAGGAAGGCAGGACAGCTGTATGCCCTAACCATGGACACATGGATACCGCAGAGGAAGCTGCTGCCACTGCAACCACCCCAGTGGAGACAGTCAGGCAATCCAAATCTGGGAAACAATACCACTTCATATCTCAGTTCTCTGCTTGAATATGATTTGAAGAAAAAAAAAATAAAAATCCAAAGGACAGGAAAAAAAAATATTCTCTAACCTCAAACTAATAGAATTTGGAGGTTTTACAAAACAATAGTCGCTAATGTAGAGTACTGTGTTACTCCCCATACTGCCTCATTACAAAAAGGAAAACCTGTGCATTTTGTTTGTCCTACTAATAGACAGTTCATAATTTCAATATCTGCTACATAAAAATCTTTAAGTTTTTAAGTTCTGAACCTGATTCTGAATATTGCAGGAGCTCAACAGAGCTGTGGAGTGAAATGCAGGTGAGACTGCTGCACAGCTGCATGGCCATGGGACAGCCCAGAGCTGGGGAGGCAGACTCCCAGCAAGAGCTGCTAACAGGGAAAGGTGGTGGATGGAAGGCCTTCCATACCCAATTAATGCTCACCCCCACACCTGAAAACTTTCTGCTGAACATAAATTAAATAACCAAAACTTACATTTATTTTACAATGTTTTTCCTACTTGACCTGAAAATATTTCAACAAATTAATAATTACAGTTGAAGATATTACTGGGTGAGGAAATAGAACTTCCAGGATTTCAGAAAAAGATGTTATTTTCATGAAACAAGGCCAGTGTTGTTAAAAAGGGCCAGTGTTGCCTAATCATTAAAGCATAGAAACTTGCAAACTCAAATACTTGTTAAGAACCTACTTGTTTACTTCTTGTATTGAGGACTTCTCTGTATTTCCCCACTTGTGGAATGAAGTTTGGCAGTACTTGCCTCAAACACCTACTACACACTTTGTGAGGAATTTTCTAAAGGATGTTGCAAAATTGCAAACTAAATCATTAATGAAAAAGGATCAATATTCAGAAAATAACATGTGACAGAGGGTCTTCCACACATCTACAACAGCAAACAACATTCTAGTACTGAGCAGGAAAGCCCTAGATATTACTTTTATTTTAAAATCCTTCTATTTTCAATATGTCACTATTGAACTTGTCCATATGTTCCAATAACTACAGTTCTCATGACTCCTCTTTATTAATGGTGGTTAAAATAGTCTTGGAATACAGATACTTGCAAAAAATTACTATTTGAACTATATTAGCACAGTGCAGCTCTGTTCTCTCAAAAACCTGTTTCACTGAAAAAAGAAACTATCACAACTCGTTACCTCTTTGCCACTTTGCTTCTTTCTTTTTTCTTAACTTTTACTTTCAGTACCATCCTAATTTCCTCATACAAAATGTTTAAGCATCAAATATCATAAATAGAGAATATGCTGTACCTTAAATGAGGTACAAAAAATTAAAGGAGTGCATGTACTGAAAAATCAGTCACACACTATCATTTCTACCTACATGCACAGTGCTTCAGGTTATGGGCACTCAGATTCCTAATGGTTGGTTAACAAGATCTCCATATTTTCCCTCTATATCAATACTGGAGTTACAGATCCATTTTTCCAAAAAGATAGATAAATAAATAAATATTCCTAATGTTTTTACACTCAAAACATATCTCCTCTGATTTAGCAACATGACCTGTTAAAGTGATGTCAAACATTCAATAAAACAGGTACTACTCCAGCTGGCATGTTTCCTTGCCTGCTCTTCAATAATCATTTTTTGCTATAGTCACCTAAATAACACACTACCTATTCCATTTAAATTTTTCTGATCTTTTCTTTCTGGCTACATTAAGTTTTCTTGTGTTCTAAAAATTATGTTAATCAGAAAATACCCCTAATACAATCTAACACAGTGAGATTAAAGAGTGGCTGGACATGAAATTTAGAGAAGACCAACAAGACAGATTTATTTATTTTTTTTTGTAAAATATTCAATAAATAAGCCATTAACACAAAGGAATAATTAATGGTTCTCTTTTCCTATGGAATTGAAAACACCTTTTGCACCTGTATAATAAAATACTGAGGTAACACCTGAAGAATTATGCATAGAAACATCTTATTTTTACTTGCAATACTATTTTTTGTTATTATTGTTACAACTGCTCCTAAAATCACTTTAATATGTGTTATGTCAATATTCCACATTCTTTTTAAGTGCACATTTTTAGCCCTTGCATGCAGAGGTTGCAAGCTGCGAAGTAAAAGTGAACTATATTGAAGTCAGACATTCATTTTAGCTACTCCAAAATTCAAAACATTTTATCATCTGTTCCTATGGAAACTGAAAGGATATTCTAGGTTATATCAGTATCAGCCGATTATGTTGCTGAGAAATCTGTGGTTTATTTTTAATCCATAGTTCAGAGGTATAAATTCATGCTTAGTGTTTAACTTGGTGATTTTGAATTACTGAGGCGTGGTTAACACTTCAGTTCCATTAGATCATACTTTAAGATAAAACAAACTCCTTTTAGACCAGAGTAGTAAAGGGGAAATTTTATAAGGTTTGGTTAATCCCCATGAAGTTCACCATTCAGATGTAGGATATAACTAAAATATATTTGGAAGATAGTTTTTGGTTGTTAGATGAGCTATACATTGCTGCATCACATCTTAATAGAATAGTTCAAGGAAAAAAAAATTAGATTTATAGAAAACTCCTTCAGTAGTGCCATGCACCAGATGGCCAGATGAAGGAATCTGATTTAGCAAGTTAACAAGATCATGAAAACCATAACTGCAAGACTGAAGATGAAAAATAAAACTGAATA
Source organism: Parus major (assembly GCF_001522545.3). Classification (NCBI taxonomy): domain Eukaryota; kingdom Metazoa; phylum Chordata; class Aves; order Passeriformes; family Paridae; genus Parus; species Parus major. The sequence continues at coordinate 13,215,702 of NC_031773.1, forward strand.
ATGCAATGTGAGTATATTTCTACGACAAAGAAACTTAAAGGTTAGGATAGAGGAAAACTTGTTAAGACATTTAAACACATTAAGTGAAAATTCTCCATATGTATACAGAGCTACACTAAAAGCAAGGCTAGAAACAGTATAAGTTAGTAGGATTTTAATTAAACAGACTCAAATGCCATCGTGATCTTTCACAACAAAGGCCAATATGACAGCTATAACATGTTCAAATAAGTCCTCTCTCTCTACATTAGAATTAGAAGGAGCAGTAAAATGGGTGGTTAACATTAATTTAAATAAAAGGCTTTGGATTTCATACCCCATTTTCACTAAACAAAACTAGATGATTTAAAGTCAACTATAGCTACCACCCTCATCTTATGCCAAAAGTAGCAAGCAGGTTCAAATTTTCCTCTTTACAGATAAGATTTCAGTCTTCTTACTCTAGATTCAAAAAATTGACTCCAAACTGAATAATCAGAAATGCCTTCTATTTCTATATAATACTGTAGTCAATCACTTAATTATGAAATAACTGTCTCAGTCTAGTTTCCATCAGGATCTCCTGCAGCAAATCAACACTGTGGTATAATAAGGAAATATAACAACTACTGCCTATAGTACTATATTGGTTAAATTTTTCACAGTAATTAGGTTAAATTCCAGCTACTAGCTTTCAAGATAGAAATAAATGTCATAATAAAAAGAAAAGAAAAAAAAAAGGAAGAAGCAATGATTACTTTTTTTACTTTAAAAAAAGCATACTCTAGTAGCATTTTAACCCCAGTTATTCCAGGCTTTTTGTGAAGGGAACCGACAGTATATGGATAAAAAGATGAATGGCTATGAGCCAGATTGGAGGGGTTCTTTTCTCTTTTTTTTTCTACTTTATTTGCTTTTCTAATGATCATTTTGTAATTATGCACACCTATGCGGTTACGTACATCTACATAACAGCAATCAATCCCACTGACATGCTGAAGTGCATAAGGGCTTGCATTATTTAAAAGGTATCACAAAATATGATAGATAATATGTAAAAGCAGCAAAGGGTAAGCAAAAACATCTGGAAACTAAAATTGTTCTTTTGACTAGCACAGTACATCAATGTGGGTAATGGAACTAAGGTAAATGAACTAAAGCTGAACATTAAAGAGGCCCCTACACAACCACAGGGCACACAAAATGACATCCTGGTACAACATTATACTTTCTTCTACAGCTATGCACATCTCCACAGAGCTGACAACTGTAGAAAAGCATATTCATGCACTTGCACAGTCCATTTCACAAGGTAGTATTAATTTGAAGATGACACTAAACCAGCAAAAAACAGTGGGCATACTTTGATTTAAATCAAAGTGTTTAAATATCATGAACTAATCTAGAACAAAGGATGTTTCAGTGCAGCACACATTCTTGCTAAAGTAGGCAAGATTGAAAGAAACTGAGAAACCCAAGATCACAGGACCCTGCCCAAACAGTCATGCCTCAAGAGCCATCCACACTTTTGGCAGTAACAATTAGAAGCAATTAGAAAATGCAACACTATTATACTTTTCCACATTTCATCAAAAAAGTGGAAAATGGAGCCCAAAGCCAACCATTCTTAATATCTGAATATCTCAAACACCTTGAAGTGCATTCACATGACTGGAAAATGCTTCCACAGGATAGTATGTGCATATATTGCTTAAGATCCTTGACATTAGATTGAACACTGACCTAAGATTGATTTAAGAGTAATTTCACCAATCTTGCCATAACCCTGCAAGCTGTGGTAGATAAGCACTCAGCTCAGAGGGCCTTGAAATTAAATAAATTATGCAACTTCTTGATGATTGTGCCTAGAAAACTGGTCAATTATGTAGCTACTTTCCCTTCCAATCCCTTGGGGGATAAGAAAACCTATCAGAAATCCTTGACAAGAGATTAAATACTAGTCTATGAGAGATCTCAGATTAATTACACCAATTTTGCCATAACACTGCAAGATGTACTACAGAAGCATCTAGCTTAGGGAACCCTGAACTGAGAGCAACTCCTGGATAATCACCTCCAGACAACTGGTTAATTATGCAGACACTTCATCCTCCCATCACTTTTCTCAGGCACTAAATAGCATTAGTCAAGAACACTTATGTATATACATTTAGTTAGTAATTTTTTAATGTAAAAAAAGCTGTTCTTTTTCCAGAGACAACAACTGGAAAGGTTCAATACGAAAAAGAATGCAAAATAGAGTAATTCACAAAACAATTTCTTCTCAATTAATTAATATATGAAAACTCAAAATGCCCCCAAATATGCCCAAAATAATAATAGTATAAAGATGTTACAATGTGAATAACAGATCATACTGTTTACCTATTCATCCTGTGTATACAAATCCAGCCATTGAACAATGTCAGAAATACAGTTTAGGATTTATTTATCTATGTTATTTTTCCTTCTTCTTTATTCTGCAAGGTTATAATTAGCAAAGTTCTTCATTTTGGAAAAAAATTAACCTATGTATTTAAAAAAAGCCAGCACACACAATTCAACAAAGGATGCTTCTTAGGTTTACACCTATGTTTTTCTTTCTCTAACATGATTAGGACACTTCATTACATGATCACCAGAACAATTTCAATGAATTATCAGTGAACCTGACTTTCTCCAGACCTGTGCTAGGCAGGTAAGTAGATTTGTCCACACCTTATATAAGGAAATTGGACTATAATAAATTACATAATTTGTCTAAAACCTAAGAAAACACAAACAAACAAACAAAACAAAAAACAAAACAACAAACAAACAACCCCCCCCCCAAAAAAAACAAAAAAAACCCAAAAAACAAACAAAAAAACCAAACAAAAACAAACAAACAAAAAAACCCAAACAGCTAGTCAGATATCTACAGATTCCTCCAGGAGACAAGGAAGGAAAATTTTTATTCTGTGGTTGAAGATACAGAACATTTCTGTTACACACAGAAGGACAAACTGTTTAAAGTGCAAACCCAGGAAAATCTTAGTTCTGCTCTCATTTCCACACCACATCCTGCTAGACCAAAGTGGATATTTATATTTTAATCAATCTTTAATGCTACCATTGATACCTCACAATCCATATCCTAATTATTACAATTGGGATCAGTAAAGTCACAAACAAGAACATAAGTTCCTAACATATTTCACGCATGCAAAAATCCATCCTTCTTACACAGTGACCCACAGCTGCTGTTTAAAGCACTGAACCTAGCTCAGAACTAAGGTTTTATGAGGATGGAGGAGATGGAAATGCAACTCTTTTCTGCACACACACAGCCTGGCTCCTAAAGCTACCAATGTTGTCATCATCATCAAGTGGAGCTAAGTTTGGTTATCCCTGGCTGTAAGTCCCACATCTACCATGGCAATATACAGCAGGATGGGTTTGAAGCATGAGCTAAGTTGCAAAGAAAGTTTTCTCATTTTCAAGTATAACAGACATAAAACTGTGTCTGGAAAAACTTTTTTACCTGGAAGTGATATATGGTGATTTTAATAAATTTCTCTTTTCCCCCAGTAATTTCTTATTATTCAGATCTGCTTTACACAATATTACTGTTGAAAACAGGGGTGAAGTGGTAACAAGAGCAAATCTGGATTATTCAGCCAAGGGTTCATTATGGGGGCAAAAGAAATGATGGGGATGTTTCAGGTGGTTGCAAGATATATGTCTTTTTTAAAATTTTAAAGCAGAAAACATTGCTGGCTCTTCTGTTAGAAGGGTGGCTTTTAATCAAGTTCTTCTCTGATGCATCTGATGCTAAAGCAGTCATTCCTGCTTCCTATACTATCTGCCATAAGCCTGTTCACTGTATGAAGGAAAGCTAGCAAGGAGTTTAGGACTATAAAATAAATAGTAGTAAATAAATAAAAGAAAGAAAGAAAGATGGGGTTAGAATCCATTTTCTTTAAATTGTTCTGTGGGTCATGAAAGACCCTCTATCTGTGCTATGTACAATAGGAGTGCCTAACAAAGCACACAGAACAATAAAAAACCTGCCTGTAGCCACTGGTACCCATGTGGTTGGGTTTGATATTATTTGTATTACTTTTGTCAACAATAGCAAAGAATGCTTAGTCTTTCTAAAAGGATTAGGAAGGCAAGTGTGGTTTGCAGCTCTATGAGAGCCTGTTAAGTCTAGACACACTGACAGACACTTCCAGTTTATACCCAGATGACAGCTTTAAGATTCCACCAAGAACAGGAGTGGAAGGCTTCACTTCTAAAGCAGTCAGTGGCTAATGCCACATTTCCAAAAGGGGAAAAGATTCATTTTTTCTGAGAAATACACAAATACCACAGTGGTGGACATGCCATAAAAACATGAATTACACTGAACAGAAAAAGACAATGTATTACTTAGGTATAAGTATCTGCTTTCATGTGCTACTGCTGGGCATTATTTGGGGGAAATCTGTGCACAGCTCATTAGCATGTGACTTACACATCATTAAATAAACAATAAAACAATAGTCTCTATCCAAAAGAAAGGGAATATATAAAAATGATAAAAGGTGCAGTTTAGACTTTTTAGCTCTGTTCTTTTTGTCAGAGTAACTTCTAGCAACATCTCTGAAGAAAAAACCTGAATTCTAGAGAAGACATTCACCTAATTCTAATGACTTTTGTTGAAAAATAAATACTTCCAGTCTTACTTTGTAAAATGTATTTCCACTTCCTGCTTCCCTTCTAAGTGGACACTAAAATACTCTAAATCAGAGACATAAGGGTAATTTTTCTCTTAAGGTGTTGCTGAAAAGTGCTGCATGAAATATAGCAATATAGCTCACTCTTACGTAGGCAACTGATCTCATGTATTATTTACAGAGCAGATGAAAACAAGGGTGGAAACTAAAACTGCATTTGCAAATACGAGTATCAAATAACTGAAGAACCGCCTGGATAAAAACACATGCACTGTTCTCAAAGGTACAAACAGCTGTCAGAATGCATACTGGCAGGAAGATAGTTCATCTGAGGAATTCTGTAGAGCCTACTGCAGGAGAAAAGCTGAAGGTCCTATGCTCTCTTTAAGGAAAACTCAGGGGTTGGAAGGCATAGATGTAAATCAGCTTGGCAATAAAACACAATAACAGGAATCACAAACATGCTATTCACTAGTCACATTTCAAATTCTAGATGTCTTGGGCAATGCCTGCATATGTATTTTCTAAAGCAAACAATTGTTCTCAACATCAAATTCACAAATCATATCCAACAACAAACCTGTGATGCATAACCCAGCACCTCCCCATGAAAACATCCCCATTTCTGATATGACTAAGCACTAATAATTTTCTTCCAAACACTCTTCCATTTGTTGGAAACAGGCCCCTGGCTAAAGCACAACAGGCATATGCTTTAATAATCTCTGGATTACCTGGAGACAGCCTGGAACACCTAATAAATCTGTCTATTTTTCAGGTGGAGTGGGATTGATTTCCCTGGGGTTTCTTTGTCAATTCCATTTTAGTACTTAATATGAAGAGAAAATTATCAGAGAAGGTCAAATCTGACATGAAAAACTAGAAGAGTTCAAGCTGATGAAGACTTTAGCTACATTTAAAATAAATGTCCGCTTGCTTTTTCTTAGTCCCTATCTTCCATCAATCTTTATTTAATAACGTATATGCTTCATAGCTTGCAAAAAGTGCAATCACAGCTTGGCAACATGCTCAAATAGCCTGAAGTTTCAACACTGGAATAGTAATCAAGTGAAAAATGGGGTGGTTTTTTCCTACCACTTTGTTATCAGCAAATAGTCAAAGGTATTTACCAAAACCATGACTTCTTACTGCAGCAAACTAGTTGAAATGACAGATCTAAGTAAAAGTTGGAGACATTCCGATAATTTCAATCATCAGTTGTTTAACCAAGCCAATTTATTCAATACGTTTTCTATTCTGTATCTGTTCTATTTTCATGTCAATCTTCAACAGTATAAACAAATGCTATATTGAATTACAGAGAAGTTTAACACTTCTGGTAAGAAACAGCATAAAAATGTCTTGTTCTAAGCCTCTTTGTTCTATAATTTAAGATCCATACTTGATAGAAACTTGCACCACATTTCTCCTCTTACTCTGGCAAAGAGGATTTAAAATAGTTTTTGAAGAATATAAAAAATGTATAGACAAAAGAACATTAAATTTTACAAAGGCAAGAAAATAGCACTAAAGATACTGCAAACAGTTAATAGATATAGCCAGGTTATTGAGATGTCAATAATTACATTTAATATGAATTAATGTAATTATACATATTAATTTTTGTTTCCCAACAGTGAGTATTTGCCTCAAAGTTTAAACTGCTCTTTAAAGTTTTAATGCAAATCTTTCAAATCTTTTCAATATATTTCTGCACAGCTAAAATGCAGAAATCTTTTTACAGTTTTAAGAAACTGCATTTTTTGTATTTCTCTATAATACTTGGCAACACTGGCAATGCTGTATATGGTGTTGAATGCATCAAGTTTTTATGACAGTGTTTACAGTTCACCTACTTTCTTCCAAATTATAGGGTCAGATGCTGTCAAATTTTATTATTGCAAATACTGTACAAGACCAGTTTTGTCAATTTATTTGAATATAGTCATGTGTGAGAATTTCTCACTTAAGACTTTTTTCTTGTTTAATTTGCACTGGACAGTGGTACACAAAGCAAAAGAAATCAAGCTCGAGTTCTTTTACACTTTACTTTTGAAAAGAAGTAGAAAACAAAGTGTATTTTACCTGAGTCTCCACACCTTGCTCAAGCAACCTTTTAGCCTGGTTTTCCACCTCAAGACGAGCTCTTGCAATAAAAAGCAGGTCATTTTCAATTACTTCTATTCCAGACAGATCTATTCCTTGAGATAGATAATCTATAAAAGGAACAAAACATTGATAAGCATGACACAGGATAATGGAACATTTTAAGCAAGTTAAAACATTTCAAAGTTACAGTCAGTTCCAGGAGACATTTTTGTATACAACACTTGACAATACAGTATATCAAAGTAATGTCTTATACCAGAAAAACTGAAAATCGGAGGACTATCACTTAAGAAAACCTGGATATTGAATACATTGAATTTACTTCAAGACACTTCTCTAGACCCAGAGGCTTCTGAAGAGATGTAAAACATGAGTTCTAGGAACTGCAGAATCAAAATCACAGGCCAAAAAGGGGAGAGAAGTCATATCTTTGCCCCAAAGAATTAACTAGATTATTAAATTTATCTAACCAGATGTTTAAATAAGAATGTGGGATCAAACACAAAAGAATGGTACAAAAATAAAACAATATTTTTTTTTCCTTTTTAACCACAGAATCATCACAAAAATTATTACCATTGTGGAAATCACCATCAGCCATAAACTACAGATTACTGGGCTGGACTGGCAGCTGCAGAAAAAAAAATCTATTCAAATTCATCTTTTCTCAATTATTTTTTTTTCTCCTTTTTATCTTTCTGGATTTAAATTAATCCAGCTGTCCCTGACCAGGTAGCCTGGACCTTTACACACTACTGCTTATCACCACAATAATGCAGGACTACTCTCAATTAACCAGTTTTCAACATTTTGCTTAATGAAGCAGGTTTTCCACTTTTTTTTTTTTTTTTTTTGAAAGTTCATATAAAACTAACAAAATAATGGCCAAGGCATTTCATGCAGTATCAGAGTCTTCTGTCAAAAGATGGTGTTCCACTATTTCCATTTATAACCAGTCCTCTATGATTTCCTAATAAAGTTATCTTCCTTTTAGTTCTCAAAGCAAGTTTATTAAGCCACAGACTTAAACATTTTAACAAAGCTAGACTTAAACATTTTAACTAAGCCAACTGAACTTTTAAATCTTTGCCAAATAACCTTTCACTTTAGTAGCCATTTATTTTTGTTTATTCACTAAAAACTGATCTAATTCTCAAATTAATTTTAGCAATCACATGTTCACAACTGAACACAAAATTCCAAGTGAATCATTTTACAGCTATGTATAGAACATGCCTACATCTGCACATGAAAAATACCATATAAGAAATGGAAACAAAAAGCTTACTGAAATACTGCATAAAGCTTAGTAGTAAAGGCACAAAGGAAATCGTCTCTCTTAACAGTACAGTATGTCAAATAGGTTTTAGTCTACTAAGAATAGACTTGCAAATGCTTTTCCCTGCATGCATTTGTTTAAAAATGGATCAGAGGGGTCAAAGGTCAGCTAAGCAGCAGGACAGCACAGGCAATTCATGAAGCCCTGTGTGCTGGTGTGTTTACAGAGCTGCTTTTGCCACAGGCCACAGCAGCCACACTTACCCCTTATTTCCCTGCAACTTTTTGCTGTGACTAAGCTGCATCTCTACAGGTGGTCTGGCATATGAACCCATTAAAACTAATACTGAACTCACACAAATTCCAAAGAGCAAGTCTTGAGTGTGAAGACTAATTTTCTGACCCCTTTTCTTTTAGCTGTACAGAAAAAAAAAGGAGTAAAGCACTATCACAGATTCACTCTACTGCCACAGTAAACTCTGAAGAAGTTTCTTGGCAAAGGGATTAAAAAAGGTGCAAATATTACCAAATATTTACATATACCACAAATACAAGAACTTCTGTGTAGTTCGCTTAAGGCATAAAATCATAATCTGGAAGCCCAGGCTGCCTAAACAAAACAAAATTAAAATATGGCTATAATCTCCTAAATCCACAGAAAATTTGAGGAAAATTACCAAAAAAGATACTGTTTCTTCCTGCTGTCTTTTATCTCAAAATCTAAAGTCACTTCAAGAGCTAAAAATCTATTCCTTCTGATGGTTTTAAGAAAAGAACAGAAAGACCATGCTGCTTTGGCTTCTCCAAATACCTCCATCTGTGTCTCCGACTGGCAGCCACCTCCTGCCAATCTGTTAAAATCGGCAGCTTTTCTCCAAATTTTCTGCAATCCTAACAGAATGTCTTGGGACAATGCATTTCAGCAGGACTTGAAAGCAGTGGGCCTTTCTGCAGGTTCAGTGGCTAGCTGTACCACTATAGATGCCCCCAGTTGCTATTCTAACAGTGAGGAAGCTCTAGCAATTACAGTTTATGAAAGAAAAGCAGTTTTCATAAGGACAACAGGTCTATGTCAGAAACACCTGCAAGTGATTTCCTGCCATTCTTATGTGAGAGCAGAAGTTGTAACACAGGCAGGGTACGTGCTTTTTGATAGCTTTTGTCATCTACACAGACAACATAATATTAGAAATCTCTAAGATTGTTTACTCTCAGGAGCGATGTTGTTCCCCTGGACAGCACGATGAAACCAAGCAGGACAGCTGCCATAAGAGCAGCCAGATCACACCCAAAATACCTGTGCATTTAAGACCTGATTTATTTAAAATGCTGCAGAACTTGCAACATTTTGTGGAACTCGCCCATTCCAGCTGGTCAATTTTAGTTAGTAAAGAAACCTCATCAAGTGAAACGCAACAAAAATGCTATTGGTTATAAACTCAGGGAGTAGAAAATGTAGGATTTTGCTTCAGGCACTTACTCCTGTGATCCTTTTTCTATTTCTTGTCATGCACTGTCAGTCAATAACACTGTGGTCATGATCAGAGGTGAGCAGGACACGGGCTTGTGTCTTCTTGTCAGGAATTAACCAAAAACAAGGGCTCGTCCCTCAGCTAGCACAGACTCTGGGGACTGGTGTCCAGTTTAAAGCAGGCCAGCTTTCCATCTGCTTTAACCTTAGAGCTCTGGAGTAAAACTATTACTGTATGAACTCTGAAAGATTTAGTGAGTATATAACTGACATCTCTACCTTAAGAGATTTTAAAAGAGTATATATAACATTTTGTTACCTTTGGCAAGATTTGTGCTCTTAACAAAATAGAGTCTAAGTATCTTGTACCACCATGTGCCAGGGCTGGAGCAGCCACCAAGGCATCGCCCTCTCAGCAGCACCACAGGCTGCTCCAGACGCTTCTCAGCACACCCAGGAAGCAAACGAGAAGAGGGAACTATAGTGCTATACCTTCCATTCCTGTTACCACAGTCCTATAGCCATCCTGTACCTCTCATCTCCCTGATAATTCTACCTCTTTATATAGGGTCATGAACATAAAGGCAAATGCTTAACTCTCTCATAGCATGTTGGTATTTCTTCCCTTCTATCACACTCTATTAAGCTGGGAAAGTGCAGCTGGAAATTACTTTCTAAGAACTTTAAATACAGACCGCCTGCTGAATCATATTCTTGAACAAAAATGTTGTATATCAAGGCAGAATATACTAAGACCTAGGAATAAGTGACATTTATCATCTACTTCAAAGGGTTAGAACTTTGTATTTTTTAATAAAACAAATATTTTTGTGACAACAATTCTAAATTTTCTTGATTTACTAAACCTGAACAACTTTTATAATCTACTGGTTGAGGTGCTGCTTGAAAATGCATTTTTTTTAAAGCAATGTTTCCCAGATAGTTATGTAAGAGGAGTTTCATAGACAGACAAATCCAATATGCAGGTAGTACATTAGGCAGAAAAACAGTACTTTGAGCAACACGGTTAGCTTTCCTTAATCTACATGACTCACCAACACAGATTCTTTCTATTATGTGATCTCATTTTTTAACCTCAAATATTCTTTTTGATAATACAGAATCAAGATTAGAAATTGAAACTTTCTGTAAGCATTAAACTGTTTTAGAACAGACATAACTATGAAGCTAGCACCTTTATGAGCGCCCCAAAAATTGTATTACGTTCTTTATATAGACTGAATTGATTCTGAACTTTTGCTGGGAATTAGAGAATCAACAGAAGACTACTGAGAACAATCAGGTGCACTAACAAAGAGGAAAAACAGAAGACAGTAATAAACCAATGTGATTAAGCTGCATGACATTAGAGGCTACTTGAGTCAAGAGAGAAACCCTTCTGTGCTCTGAGAACCAACCTCAGCGACACTAATAAAGAGAGGAAAAAGAAAATTAGAACATCTGAAGTGGGTTCCCCAGGAGTGAACACGTAAGATCTGCAGACATGTAACTCCCCTCAAAAGCAAGAATCCAATGGCAAAGTAAGAGGTGTTCCATGTGAGATTGGGAAGGGTGGGGAGAGGGTATTAATGGAAAATAACCCATCCTTGAAATTTTAAATAAAATCATAGAATGATAAAATTACAGATCTTTGTTTCTCTGTTTGAGGAAGGTTTGAGACTTATTTTTCTTGCATTGGTCATTTGTTTTACTTAGTTCTGCAGACTTAGTTGCAGATAATGTTGGTGATATCTGTTGCTATTTTTCCACAGTGAAGAAAAACTAAAATTTTTGAAGAAATTACTAATTTAAATTTCAAAAAAATCAACAAGTCTAAATTATACCCAAGAGCTCTGCTGGGATTTAAGTATGCAGAAGATGAGAGGCTATGTGGTTTATCAAGAACTATTATAGAAGACTTATGTGTGCATTGGTAAAAGATGTTCATGATACTGAACCTAAACTGCTATTGGCAATATTTGTTTCTGTTATCTTCCATGGTCTTAATGGAAATGTTAGTTACAGCAGTACCTACTGAACAGGAAGGACATCCTGTTTGCCTCACCTGTATCTGAACCAACAACCCAGGATGCTGCTGAGCCAGAATATGTCCATTGGTTTGTTTTTGCCAATGCAGCTAATTTAAAACCAAAGCCCTGAGAAGAGAGCCTGAGATCCCAATACCTCAGCAGAAGACCAATGCCCACCCTTTGGTGAAAGCAATCTAGGGTTTTACATTATATCTCTAGTCCTCAGGTGGAATAAGCAAACACCCTACCTTAAAGAACAGTAGTCTGCTGCTTACAGACACTTTAATTTGCCATGCAATTTATGCACATAGAGTAAGTAGGGAATAGGAAGGGCAGGCAAATTTCTGTGTGTTCAAAGTTGAAGCTGATGTCTTTGCTTATGGTCTGTTTTAACCAGACCAATTCTCCACTCAAGCAGAAATGACTGGCCCACACTCTGCACCAGGCACGAAAGCACTTGCTGAAGCAAGCTGCATATTAAGCTTTTAAATCAAGTGAAAGGGATTCCGCTACTGGTACTATTAAACATTATCTTACAGCTATCTGATGCAACTTGAGCTCTTCAGGATAAGATATTTCCTATCAAAATTGCATAGATTACATGTGTAAAGTGTTCAAAATAAGAATGTAATTTCTCTATACTAAGTGCCATACACAATGTCATGAATTTTGAATATGCTTTTAAAAATCATTAATTTTGAATATTAAATTATTAATTTTGTAATTTTTTCTGCAGGTATTATTAATTCATTATTAATTCATTATTAAAGAGGAAGAAAATAATTATTTTACTAAAATGCCAGTTAGTTACAAAACTCTTGGTATCTTTCTTCCCTTTTCCTATACAGCAAAATTACTGGAAACGTTTCTTCAGTGAAACAACAGAGAATAAAATCTGTCTGTATCATTGGAGTGCAATTAAGTTGCTATGAAATCTGATCCATATTTAAGTAATTTCTACCATCTTAAAAATTAACTACTTGTATGCATAATACATAAGATTTCAGTTTTTAGCTGCTTGAGCAACATTAAGTGAGTGAACACTGTCCTGCTGGAGACAGAAACTGAGTGGGGCCCATTGGTACTTGCTTGTTGCCCCAGACAGCACATTAACACACTCTTTCTGTTTAAGTCCAGAAGAGGAAATATTAGACAAACAGATATAGTTTCTGATACATGTGCCTAGAGAAGGGGAACATGAAAAATAAAAACAGAGCAAAGCACTTCTCAGCTCTTCATTTCAATCCAAGACTGGTTTAATTTTAAAGAAATCAGATGAACAGTACCAAAACCAAACTGGAGGAAAGAATACAAGCCAAATAAAGCAAAACATGAACTTCTCATTTAAACACAGACAATTATCTTGTACTGTCTGTACTTGTCTGTAAAACAGACCTGTCATGTACATTATATATATTATTATAAAATGGTTTGGTCAGAAGGGGCCTTTAAGGGAAATGTAGCCCAACCCCTCTGCATGGGAAGGGGCACCTTCCATGATATTATGTTGCTCAAAGCCCTGCTCAGCCTGACCTTGAACACTTCCAACACATGAAGCATCATCTTACCTAATCAAAGCTTTACCTCAGAAGAAAACCGAAAATTCCACACTCTAATTCAGGGACCATGTAGGTATGAAAAAACTGAACATTTTCTAGCATGTTAAAACAAAGGGGAAAGTTTCAAGAGTAAAGGCAGGTTGGAATAAAAAAGAATGGGTCATCATCCTGCACTTGGGATCAGCTTTGTTTCCTCCAAAAGACTGTTCCTGTTTTTTTAACAGAGTATGGTTTATGTTAAAATATTTAGTAGTGCTTTAATAATCATCTATGTCCAATCCCATCTACAGAGGAAGCCTTCTGCTTCTCTCCAAACTGCATGCGAAAATCACACCCTGGATTGAGAACAATTATGGGGGAGCAGTGAGGAAGACTGACTAGCTATTTTTAAATTAAATTAAAGCTGCATTTAAGTCGTCTTGATGGCAGAGTTAATTCCTACTGCTATCTGGGCTGGAAATCAGATGCCACGCAGGATCTGGAACTGATGGAAATGAGTTTGATATCTATTTTTATCATCATCATCACTGACTTAACAATGAGCACCAAATTTTGGAGACATTCCTGTGAAAATGCCATGATTCAGAAAATAGCTTAACACACCAAGACAAACACTACTTAGGTCTAATCACAAGTTATACCACACGACTCCCACACTCACTTAGGCCTAAAGCAAGAGTTGTTGAACTCCTTTAAGGTTCCCCCTCCCACACACCATTAGATCTCCCCCATCCCTCCCCCTCACCCTTGACAACAGACTCACAACCTTACTTCACCACGACCTACTAAACCTGCTGCTTTCTATTGTGCCCTCCGCTGCCTGGACTGCCGGGCTCCAAGGGGAGCAGGCAGCAGCCCCACATCCAGCTGGGGGCTGCTGAATGCCACTGTCAGTAACCTGGGTGACAGGACAGAATTAACCCTCTGTGAGCTTACGGGTGACAGCAATTTAAATAAGTGCTCAGCACCCTGGAGAGCACGGCTGCCACTCTGAAGAACCGTAGCAACCTTGAGGTAAGGAAAGAAAAAAACATGAAGTTCAACAAAATTGAGTTAAGCCCTGTTCACCTGGGATGGCACAGCCCTGTCCACACAAGGAGGTTGGCTGCTTGCTGGCTGGAAAAAAGCTTTCAGAAACCAACCCAGGGGACAGAAAATTTAACTTAAACTTCAGCATAAACTTCCTTGTGGCAGAGGCAGCCAGCTGTGTACCGGACTGGGTGTACCCAGCAGGTTGAGGGAACTCATTATTCTTATTATTTGGCACTTGTAAGGCCACTGTACTCCACACCCCCACTAAAACAGAGACATTGACAAATGAGTCCAACAGGGAGCCACCATGACAGAGGACTGAAGCACTGAGTGTGAGGAGAGGCTGAGAGAACTGAGTCTGTTAACCTTGAAAAGAAATGGTTAAGCAGAGATCAAACTGCATCTTCTGCTACCTAACAGACAGACCTTTCTCAGAGGTGCACAAGAGGCAAGAGATACAGACTTCAGCATGAGAAATTCTAGTTAGACATAGAGGCAGAATACTGTACTGATGGTTCCATACACCTTACCCACAGAACATATTAACCTGCAGGAATGCACACATTATATTTTAATATGATTAGAACCAATAAACTGTGAAACATTAGGATCCAGAACTCTAAAAATGATCGCAAGCTTCTTAAGCACTCCCTCAAAACAGGCTGATTTGGGAAAACTCACTCAAGAGCTCCCAAACATTACATTTTTAGTAACTAAAACTGCATTTGTTTTTCTAAATTCTCTGTGATAAAAGACTCAAAAAGAACTGTAACATTCATGCCATTCATCAATAGCACTTGGCTGGAGTGAAAACCAATTTCATCCCAAGTATTCTATCTGAGCTATGGCCTAGAAATCAGAAAATATTCACAAGAAAATTTCTTACACCAGTGGCCATAAATTACAAACACAATCTAGGTTTGTAACATGAAACAGAAGTTATAATCATGGAAAAACCCATCTATATAACTTACAAAGTCCACATTTTATTCTGACAAGTAAGACTGTTCATTAAAAACCAACAGAATAAAAGCCACTTTGCCACAAAAAAATCATTTAAGTTTAATTTAGACACTGCACAGATAAGGAACTGCTCTTCAGATGTACATGGACTTTCAAAATTAAATTTATTCTGGCAACAATGCAATAATGCCTCGGCAAATCAATACTCCTCTTGGGCTTTTTTTGGAGCAAAGTAAAAATAAAATATGTTGCCAGTAAAAATCTAGTTGTCCTATTTTGGTTTTGAACAGACTTCATAGCATCACAGATGCAAAGCAAATGTACAGCATGTGTGAACGAGACAAAAACAGAAAGGGGGACAGAAAGGTATAATATGGAACAGGAGAGCGATGTAGCCCAAGTGGGGCGTTACAGAAGGAAATGAACTTCAGCTTTGAAAGAGTTGAGAACAACAGAATGATGAAAAATAACAGACAGAAAATTATGAAGGAATGTAGTGAAAGGATACAAATACAGATCAATTCATACAGTTTGGTTTTATTAATCTGTAAGAGCAATTTAGTGCCATCATATGCTTTCCACCTTGACAAGTTCCTCCCACCCAAGCCCACAGCTTTGCACTGCTTGTTCATTGCCAAGGCCAATGGTAATGCTCATTTTGGCTTATATCTCAGGAGAGCACCCAAAACTAAAAACCAAAGAGGTGAACAAAGTTTGTTTTTAATAAATTTCATGCAGACAGTAATCAGGATTTTTACTGTCTTGAAAATATTTCTTGAAATTTCAACAGGTGAACAATAAGCAGTCCTTGATATGAAGCATCATATCAGTATATAAAATGAAGCAGGATGAAAAGAATGTACTCTCATATTTATCAGAGGTAATTGCATTGAAAATATATTCCAGCTGCACCATAAACCCGTGTAAAAGAATTATGCCCTTCCAAATGGAGTGGATGAAGTAAACCATCTCTTTCCTGAACTAGGAAACTCAGATAAGGACACACCTAAATGAAGGTATGTGACTTTGGCTGTCTTGCTTGCTTAAGTTAGCATCGCAACTAAAGCCATGAAGGCCAGCAAAATAGTTACAAGCAGAGAGATACAAAATATAACCTAAATTTACATATTGGCCTGAAAACACCAGTCTTCTTGGCAGCTTTTACATATTATTAATACGTTATCATTCAATAGCTAAGCAGAATTCCTCAATATAGATCATTATGTAAACGTGTGATGATTCAGTTTCCATCAGTACCATCCCATGTTGCAATAGACCATGCAATGATAAAAGAAAATGAAGGAAAATGATGATGTGTCTCAAGAATCTCAGTCAAAAATAACTTCTTTCAAACATCCCACCAGTTGCGGAGAAGGCAAAGATGGCTGACTCTTCGCTGAATCACTGCCTTCGAAGTAGGGCAGGGGAGATTTTGATACATTTGTGAGTTTTAATCAATGATGTCAATAGTTATTGACCTAATTTTTGAATACTTCACACCTGGATAAAGGTATACATGGACAGCTACAGACTTACAGGTCTACAAGTGTACAGCTACCATCCTGAACTAGCTAGTTTGCATTTAATTTTTTTCTTTTTGGTAAGGTATGTCCTGCATATTTTGAGTTTATAGCACTATTTTTGCCCTAATATGTGCATCCAAAAATCTAGGTTGCCCGTGAGAGAACACAAGTAGTTCCTCACATACACTTGTAAATGCCAGGAGATGCTTTAGAATCAGTAGTGTTACAGTGCTATATAATCAAAGTAATAAAAAAAAACATGCTATCTTGGCCCCTGCATAAGGGGGAATACTACTTTTTTTCTTTACTACATATATATAAACTGCAAATATTTCTTTCATATTCCTCTCTCCTTATGGTCTCTCCTGCCTCTTTTCAACACCCACCATTCACCCTTTCATACTTACACCTTCAGGAAAACACTTCTGCAAAAGCAGAACTGTGTTTTCTTTAGTAACAGCTATGTTAACTCCCTCGGTACTCTAGAATATATGTAATTTTTGTCCTCAATAAATGCGTATTTTATTCCTCCCACCCCTCACCTGTCATATCATCAATAATTTCCTGCAACTGGTTGCAGATTTACCTGTTTTTAGCATCTTTAGAGTAAACAGGTGTTGCATAGGTTATAAATTACACAGGTTTTATGTACCTCAGATACTTCGTAGGAGAACAAAGTGTTATACATGTGTTATATAGAGTGTTTCTGTAGACAACTTGAACGTAACTGCAAAATTTTAAAACTTATTGAAATATATCTTATCTCCTACAGCAAAGGCTTTTAAAAAATTTAGAGATCAGCCCATGGCAGAAATCTGCCCAGTCTGCCAGAATTCTTGCCAATTCTTTTAGCAATAGTAAAACTTAGCAACAGTACTAAAAAAAAAATAGGCAAAAAAAGAATGTTGTTTGAAAGCCAAACTGAACATAACAGTGCTCATATTCCAAACACTTGCACTTGAAGTTAGCCTACACAGATGCCTGTCTTTTGACCTTTTAACTGGAATAGTATTTAACCACAACACAGACTGACAGTAGTTGCCTCTGATGATTCTTTAACACCTTCTATTTTGTGCAATTTGAATAGTGAAATAAAAAAATAAAAAAAGTTTTAAAACGTTTCTTGTCTCCTCTACAACATTCATTGCAATTTGATAAAAAAGGTATCTAGATGCAAATGGATAAACTGTTACTCTCACCCTTAGCACTTACTGTAATGTTTAGCTGTACCTGCACTAACATGAACACCAGGAAGCTGAAGGAAATGTCATGTCCCTCCCCACCTACCCCACATGAGCTGCTCCATAGTACTCACCACAGCCTCCAAGCCTGACATATACTCAAATCATCGCCCAGCTGCGAACACCAGGAAGGGAATTAGAGCAGCCTGCCTGTACAGCTGCTCCTCAAACTCAGAACAAAAGGGAAAAATCACCTACAGCACATTCCAGGACTGCTATTACACAGCTGTGGCACATACCTTTTCTGCTACCTGTAAAAGTTCTTTGGCAACATAGAAGAATAGTATGATCCATCACTATTAGTTTGAGATCTTTCATGTACACTGACCCTTATTTTCTACAAAAAACACAGTGTCAAAATTAGGAAGCACATGCATATATGAAGGTTGAAAATTACCATGGATTGAGACTTCACAGAAATGTACTTGTCTTCTCAAAATGACTAAATATCAGTGTAAACAGAAAGAGAAGCCATTGTTTTCATTCTATTATTTCAAAATGGATAAAAATGAAAAACTAAGTCTTCTCTAACACAGTACTGATGACACATTTGAGTTCTACTATCATTAATGTCACAGAGACATAAAATTAAAAATCAGTATCTATTGTAGCAGAGTTCAAAGTAATGAGCTAAATGCTAAAAATATAAATCCCTTTTTTTTAAGGTTTGCATATCCAAGGAAGAAAACAATAAGTTCAGGCAAGTCTTTTGGTCATTAAAGTAACAAATTGTTAACAGATGGTGAAAACATTTAATTTAGCAAGTAACTGTTATTAAATAAATAATGTGGATATTTTCTTTGTGGAATTTCATAATTATCTATGAGCCAATTTTTATTACCTACATCTCTCAGCCAATTGTATCTAATAATTAACACAAAAGAGTTGAATGGACAAAAAAATGTGCTGCTTGAAGAATAAAATATGTTTAGCAATTTAATACTTAGAAAAATTGAGAGAACGTACAGACACATTGTGTAGTCATATGATTCCATCATGATTTTTATTACAGTTCTAATTCTAAATAATATTTGGTCTGATGACAGATTTTTCTCAAGCCATACAAAGCATAATTTGTGACATTTACTGCTGATAGTTATGAATAATTTCAAGATCAGGAAAGAAACAGAATCTTCTCTAAAAGAAACATTAATATTGTTCAAATTAAACACCTTTTCTTCAGGGAAAAAAAACCAAACAGGGAAAACCCAATTTTTCAATCACATAAACTGAACTTTCTAATAGGAACCCAATCCTGAAGAAATTATTACACCTGCATCACAATTAAGATTCACATTTTTCCAACATCCAGAAAGTGTTTTTTGCCAAGCAAAAAAAATAAACAAAAAAAAATCAAAATCTGAAAATAACTTCAGCAGAAAATTAAATAAAGATTATCAAGGGTCCTCAAAATTAATGATATTGATATACTCAAAACTATTTATCACTGAAACATTGAAAATCAAGAAGCAGCAGCAGCAAAGAGTCTTGACTGGAAACATGACAACACATGGAATTATAGTATGTAGAACTTATTACTGTCAAATACGTATCTCTGAGATATCTCAGCAAGCAGTATATAATCTTTATCAACAGATCCTAAGAGATAAGCTGCTAGACGAGCTGTGGTCTTGACTATTAACTTCCATGACTTGATTTTGCCCTCAGGTTAGCCAAGCTCCTAACAAGCTCCAAGCTCCTTCCAACACAGGGTGCTGAGCCAAATGCATGGACAACTTGGAAAGCAGAAGCTCCACAGAACAACAATTTATGATTTAGTAATATTATGAGCAATAAGTATTGTGAGGATTGTTATGTTCAATAATCCTCACTTTCTGTTTCTTTTCCATTAACTACAAAACAAATCCTGTAACTCATGGAAACATTCAGCAATCTCTGCTTCCCATGGCAACTGAAACATGCACTGATGGGGCAGCAACTTCGGGCTGTGAACCTACCAGCTGACAGTTTCATTCAGCGCTTTTTTGGGCTTGTAATGGAAGAGGGTGACTGTTCATTGTGTTCCTTTGCTCCTCCTGCAGCATTCATGATTCCATGTACCTCTCATGTCCATTGCCTCTCAGTCATTTTAAACTCATTTACAGGGGATGGCCACTGACAGCTGACTGGCATCTCCACTATCACAGGAGTGTGTGCCATTGTATTCCTTCATTGGATAATCTTGGGGTTAGCAAGTGATGGATTTACCTAACACTGCATTAACTATGTCTCTGGCACAAGAATCCCAACAGAGAATTACTGATGGAGAGCAGACACACTCCCTAACCACAGCAGAGCCAGCACAGTGCTGAACCTGAGCCTGACCCCTCTGCGTACTTAATGACCCTAAACACCATGCAACAAAAGAAGCTGTAAGTTCTACCAACTGAGAAAAACAAGTCAGTGAACATTCTATCAAGTAAAACTTTTGATTCATTTAATTGATTTTATGACCTTCTTTGCCGTTTTATGTCACCCATCAGCTCGGCAGCCCTGGGTCTGCTGTGGTGGCCAGCACAGCCACCAGCAGGCTGCTGGGACAGCTCCCATGCACCTCGGCTCCTTCACTCTCCAAAAGTAAGCACTGCAGAGGGACTAAAGCTCTAGGACTACAAGAGTACAAGTATGTCAGATTTAACAGAACTTCCATGTGATTTACACAAATGATCTAACAATGAAAAGTGTAGTCTCTGCAAGGCACTGACTTTAAAAATCCACGTATTTATGCTATCATAAATGAGAATTCAAAATTAAGTGCATTTTATAAGACATTTCAGTAACTGCTTGGAAACAGCTATTGCTTCCTCTTTAAAGAAAAAATACATTTTGATTATGTCATATTATGTTTATTTCAGTGGGAAAAGCAAGTAAGACCTATTTGTCACAAACTGGATGAAAACTGGACTTGAAAATGTCAAACTTTTTCAGAAAGCAACAATTACATGTCTCATCTTCTAACTCTCCTGAAGATTCATTTTCAACCACAAAGTTAATTATATTTGATCTGAATTCAGTGAGCAGCATTAGGGATTAAGGCAAATTGCTGGAGTAAGGGGAAATCAGACAGGTCTTCAAAGTCATTTTAGGTAAGACAGAGCACTCCTTAGGAGCATAAGGCTTCAATAATAAAATTTTGTATTTGATAACAGGAAATAGGAAAATAATTTCATTGGCTCATTTAGAGAATACCAGTTTTCCATCATCTCATAAACAAGTAGTGGCTTGTAAAAAGAAAGGAAAATAGAAGAGGGGTTGATGGGTGGGTATTTAAAAATAATCCCTCTAAGTTCATATCCTACAAGAAATGACAGAAAAATTCTGTATGAAGTCTGTTGTGAGGGTAAAAATAAGCAGAACACAATTCTCGTTTTAGAAATAGAATGAGATGAAAGAACTGAAATTGAGTATCGAAGACCCTGCAGCAACTAAGAGAAGGGATGTCTGTGTGGGCTGACAGAGGGAATCATTTAAAGTTAATACAATACACAAATCACCAAAAGCACACTTCTGGGAAAAGAAAAAACAGGAAAAGGAAAAAAAACCTCCTTGGGTCTTGATAAAGCAGAACATTTCAGAATACTTCTCCATGTTTCATGTCCTTGAGGAGTCTAATTAGTGTTTGCACGTATGTTCTTCATTCTACCTTCACACTCCAAGTAACCATTCATGCTGCTGTGAGTCTCAGTCTCCCTCATCCTCTGCCCCAAGTAAAACTGGAAAATATCATGCATAGTCAGGAAAGAGGAAGCAGAACATGGAGAGGGGAAGAGAGGGATCTAACCCCTTCTTCCTTCCCTAGAAAACAACAAAGGGAAGCATCATCAAAAATAGAGTTAAGAGCTATAAACTGAGTCAGCCCTCAAGAAATCATGGCATAGTTCTATTTCCAAATAACACTGGTATGCATGTTTTACTGAGTTTCTCTGAAAGTTATTCCTGAATTTCTACAGAACTCTTGCTCTGCACTCCCCAGGTTTTCAGAGTCCTAAAAACTACATGGGATCTATAAAATTCAGGTTCCCAAACTTTATTGTGATAATAACATCTAAAAATATGTAAATACATAAAAGTAGGACAAGGTTTTTCAATCCTACATTACCACAAGCTAGCAATTCAGTCATGGAGGCACAGTACTGACTTTCCCCTTCCAGAGAACATGTAGCAGCTGAGACAGATCTTCAAAGGCATTTTTTGAAAAAAACAGGGGCATGGTGTGAGGAGTCTGGGCCTGGTAACAAAGGATGCAAGTATCCCCATTTTCAAGTGACATGCTTTATGGAGACAGGTTAAGGAGCTGTTTTTCAGCTACACTTCTCTCACTGCCTCCTCCTGAAAGTGATTGCTGCTGGCTCCCCTCCAGCGAGGGCTTGAGAGGAATCAAACGATTCACTGGTGAGAACTGCACAGAGAGCCTGCAGGCAGAGGTAAGACAGAGAGCATCTCAATGAGGAAAAAACTGCAGATCAGAGATTTCTCTCATGTTAGGGGAAACATACTGGAGACATTGAAGGAACTTGAGAATTACTGGAGGATTAAATTACAGGATTCTCCTATCCTCTTTCACACAGTGAGGACGGGGAAAAAAAAGAACCCCAAATCTGCATACATCTTTGAAATTTTAAATTGCAGATCCAAAAAATCTCTTGTCATAAAGATTTTGCTTTGTAACCGTGTTTAGAAATTGAGAACTACCTGACTCATCTCCACCACACAAGAGCTATTGAATGGTGTATTATTTGTCACCTGTTACAAACAGTGTCCTTTGAACCCGGTTTGAGACTACAGAGCCCAACATAAATCTGCCACAGCTTTTTGGCACTTCCTGCCAAGTACTTGCTCATACTCTGCAAAATTATGCAGACTATTAACCTTACATAAATTTTAAAAGTCTGGGTCTTCCCAAAGAATATACAGAGGGCAGATTCATAAAAATTCTTCAGAGCAGTGACCAGGACCAAAACAAGACAAGGAGGAGGCATTAAACCTCTACCTGAACTCAGGTACAGCAATGCTGTGCAATTCCTGTACAAGAAAATGTACTGAAAAAAACTCCATGAAAAACAAAGGGTGCTGCAACACCTTAATAACTCTACAAGAGCTCTCCTGGAAGGAGAGACATAAACCTTAAGTCTCTCTGCTTCATGATAACAGCTGAGCATTTACAACAAAGGGAAAGCACAGTTCTTTGTTGATTCAGGAATAAATTTACCAGATAATCCTAAATATTTCAGTATGAAACAGCACATCAACCCTAACAAACCTTTTCCTTATCTACAACACAAAGTTCCTAGAAGATTCAAAAGTAGTTATTGTAAGATTTATACAAAGCCAAATATTAATGTAAATATTTCTAAGAATTCTTAGCTTCTAGTTGAAATTTAATTATTTTATAGACTTAATAAGTTATTGCTTAATGTGCTTAAAATGTTTTGACTAGTTCAGTCAATGTTGAACAAAGAAAAAAAGAGTGCAAATTACTTAAGAAAACTGTTCTTCATCTGGAAACAGTTTTCCAACACACAGTGATAGGTTTTCTGCCCATCTGTTAAACCAGCCCCATCAAGTTGTTTTGAAGACACAAAAAGGGGATAGAAAAAAAAAGCCACACAGTATTCATCATGACTTACCCAGTACTTTTCATTAGCTTTGATTACTAAAGTGTAACAATGTTGATTCTATATTCTATTTTTAATACAAATAAATTAAGTCCTGCTCTAGATTATGAACTTTTCTCAGTGCACCATCCTAGGATGAAGCCAAAGGTCTAGAACATTTTAATGCCAAAAAATGCCTAAGTGTAGAAAAGGGCTTCTGCTGGTGCAATGTATCCCACTTCGCTCCAGATCTAACATAGCCTGACTTGGAAAAAATGCATTTGCACCATTAGATGTATGCTGAAAGGAGCATCTGGAAGAGCCATGACAGGAAAACTTCTCTACTGCAGCCCAGACCAAGGGTACCCAGACAGCTCAGCAGTGAAACAGGGCCAGGGCATTGCAGCACGAGGCTCTGCAAGAGACACTTACTTGGATTTCCAGCCGGCGCCCCGAGCACGCACCGCCAGGCACACAGCGAGCTGAGAATTAAGAATGATGCTGTCACACAGCAGTGCATGGGCTGCTGCTCAGCAAAAGTCTATTATAAGCAAGCTGATCTTCAGCACAGCTCACACTACGATCAAACTGCTTTGCTGTGAATTAGTATTTCACCAGTTTTCAGAGTAAACAAGCAAACAGACAGACAGAAAAAAACCCAACAAAACCCCCAAATAAACTTCTGAACATACCTGACGTTTTGAAATAGAGATACTGAGTATGTGCAACTTTCTCAAGAAGGTCAAATCATTTAACATGGGATACTTGGCAACAGTTGCCTGGTTCTGTAGATAAGCTATTCTTTTCTTAATGGCAGTAGCACTACAGATATCCAGTAAATGAACCCAGTATGTTAAAAACCAATGTCACAGCAAGTGAAATTATTCAAACCAAATTCAAATTACTCCATTAAATGATTGTATGGGTCTCATAAAATGAAAGTACATTAAATAAGCAGAAAAGATCAATAAGAACAAGAAAGATCTGCACATTGATCAAGGAACAAAGTTGCAGATAACTGTCTGATGCTTCAGCCCAATTCACTACTTCTGCTCACACAGGAGGACTCCTCTCCATGAATACCTTATACCCTGTCCCAGCAACTATACCAATTGCTACTCACTTTTATTCTTCTCTCATCCTCTAAGCTTTAAAAATAGCAATAATACTTATATTATATGTACTATATTTCTACTGGTTTATGACTTTAAGCCCTAATTTTAAATTCAAAGAGTAACAATAGGTACTTGGTAGATGGATGAAGGATGGAATTTTAAGTCAACTTCTGACAGAAGGGGGATATTTTGTGCTGCTAAAACAGTTAATGAAGTACAGAAGAGTTTTTAAAATACAGAAGAAGGAAATCACAATAAAAATTTGAGGTGTGAAAAAAAAATCAAAATTTCTTCAACATATTATGTTCACAGAAAACTTCAAGCTCAAATATGAAAATGGTTGGAAGGCTTAAGAACTCTGCACATCTTGGGACTCTACAAAGAGAGAAAACAAAGATGAAACTATTATTTTACAGAGGAAAGCTGCTCTGCCATTGACTCTGATCATTCCAGTCGCCCAGGGTTTGTCTTTTTCATTTTACCTTTTACTTGTTTTTTTAAATAAAAATGTAATAAAAGGCTTACAGAATTCAATAGTGTTAACATATTTATGCTTTATCAGACTTGTAACCCTATTTAAAAAATCATCTGAGTTTATCAGCTTTTATTAAACTCTTTCCATTAGCAGTTATAGAAAATCAGTTATAAAGGATGACAAAAAGAATGTGCAAACTTTGCTAGCAAAATGGCTGTGGCCAATTCTTGTCTTAGCGTCCATGTAAAATTAATTACTTTAATTTTCTCATCCACATTTAGAAAACTGTATTTAAAACCCTAACAGATACCATGGCAATCTCAATCCACATCATGCAGATCACACCAATAGCTATATGCCATGTCAAAGGAATGCTATTACAGTAGAGATAGAGCAAAAATTAACTGGCAAAACTTGCTTCCAGGAGTACTGCTTAGATTTCTGATTGTCCTTTTTACTTGTTATGTCCCATATTCAAAATTCTTCTGTCATAACCAAATATTCAACTGGTCCAGGTTATGAGTCATTCTATTTACTTATTCTGAGCTCTGCCATAATGTCAGCTTTCTCCTGCCCCTTTTTCAATGAGTCTTCAGGGACCTCCATGGAAAGACAGTAATTCAGACACCTATTTGTATATAAAATGACCATACTACAGATTTTAAGAAAGGGAAGATACTGATCTGGTACCAGACCCCAAGTCTCTTGTGCTTCAGTTCCACATCAGTTTATGCTCAGTTTTTATTCCAGCTGCCTTTGCTCCCTCCCTTCCACATCTCCTCCCCACCCCTGCATCCACACAAGCTTTCTGCTGAAAATGACCCCCAGTAGCTTTCAGCCACTGCTTAGCATCAGCTCCTCACTCCTCTGGATACACCTATGCAAGGAACAAGCACCTGTGTGTGGCAGAGATGCAAGGAGAAAAGAATCACAGGAGAAAATTTCTATCAGATACAGAAGTCAGTAAATTCTGCGTCTGAATCTGTAAGATTTTGGTTTGTGTGGACATCAAGTTTTTGCCATCTTACTCAGCAATTAATATCTATTCTGATTTCCATTTACTCAATAACTCATTAGCACTAATTAGCACATGCCTTCAACATATAAAGAAGTTAATGCACAAATTAGTTGTGGCAAAAGCACTCAAAAATGTCAAAGCAGAAATACAAATTCTTTAGGGAACAGAGCTGAACAGAGCAATAAACTTGGAAAGAAAAAGTGTCAGATTATCAGGTATTGAAACAAGTACCTTCAGTAAGGATAAAATGTTGGTGGGGAAAGTTTTCAAACGGCAATTAGACAAGTTCAGATTATTCAGATAATACTTGTTATCAGCTTTTTTCAAATGTTCAATCACTGCCCTTCTCGAAAGAAGAATAGGTGGATCCCATCTATATTCACAGCAATTCACTTAATTCAGCGATTTGCTCATGTTTCAGAGGAAGAGGGATTGATAACTTGGCAAAGGAGAGGGATAAAGACAGTGTGTTACAAGCCAGGGAAGAGCAGTGGTCACTAACCCCTGGAGCACTCCCAGTCTGTGGAGCAGTGATCAGCGCTCACTCTGCACCAGGCGAGCCAAACTCTCACCAGCCTGTGCCCAGTCCTACACTCAGCACTGAGGCTTTACCTGCCCCTGTAGCTGTGCAGGTTATTAAATGATCCAAGTGCGCAGATCCCATCAGGATTAGACCTCCTATGCTCCTAACTGCTCCTAAGAAACTCTCCAGTATTGATTCCAAGTATTGATCCAGTACATTTTAGCATGCTGCTTGCAGAGTAGAAAGAAAACCCAGCACTATCCCCTTCCCTGGGGAGTTTTTGTTGGGTTTTTTTTTCGTTTTTTTACATGTATAGCTTTAGTTTCTCCAAGCAGATAAAAGCCCTTATTAATCAGTAAGGGCTACATTTGGTAAATGTAAACATTACAGATAAGTATTCTGGTGAAATAATCTTCTTAAATGCTGTAAAAATATATTATTCAACCAAAGAGGATTCCCTTCTCCACTCCAATTATACATAACTAACACAGGTGACTTTTATTTTTTTACTCTACTACTTTATTATGAGGGCAGAAGGGGACAGGGCAAAAGACTTCTATGGAGAGCAGGTCAGAAATAACTGACCTGAAATAACTACTGGCCATGAAGGTGATTGCAAAAGCCAGAGAGCACAACAAACACCAGAACATGGCAGAAATGATGATGGGAACATCAGCTAAATAGCAAGCACCACCACCTAGAAACTGAATATAAAACTTCAAAAATTACGGTAGACACCCATTATAGAATAATTTTAATGAACTTGCAAAGACGGTATTTCAGACTAATTTAACCAAGGAAAACTAAATGAAATCTCCCTGAAATAAAATAGGCTATACAGATGGAAGTCTAGTACTGTGGGTTTTACCTTTGGGAGTTGCAGCCTGCACAAGATTCTATTCTTTCATTACAAATCTGTTGTGTGGGGGGCGGAGGAGGAGTAACTGTGTTACAGGGATAAAAAGAATAGCACAATTGTTGTAAGAACATCTAGTTTTCTCTATGTATTTCTATCCATTACAATCCATCCTGAACTTCACGTCTATTTTTTCTCATTACCCTACCCTATACTATGTCAGTAAAGGATATTTTAATGCTTGGGGAGGAAGCACTCCATAAATAAAAGTCCCCAAACAGGACATCACAAATTCATTAGTGAAGATCATTAAACAGCATTCGTTTTAAGCGAACAGAGAAAACAAAGAGAGCTGATCAAGCTCCATCAGGAGAGTGAGGAGGACTGGCAGGAATAGCAGCTGTGCTCGAGCTCAGATTGGATTCGTGTTGGCAGAACTGTGAAATAAAGCCTGCAACACACTGTGCTTTTATGAATCCTGCTTTCCTAATAAAAGGCATCCAAGGAATTTAATGCTTATGTTTTGCCTTTTATAGGCTGTTTTACTTAGGATGGTTTCTATACAAATAAATTTATAAAAGTCCAAGATGCAATTATTTAGACATGCTGCTCCTTCTAACAGTGCCCTCTAACACATACACTAACACAGCCTCATTCATCTGAGTATCTCCTAGTGCTTCATAAATGCCAATTGAACAGATGCCACGAATCTGAAAAACATTACTGCTGGAAAATTTTCTGCTATCTGACTTGGTTAGAATAGTATTATACAGTATTATACAGTAGAAAAGGTCAGTGCAAGGAGAAGAGTCTAGTTTAAGCTATACATTTAACAGCATTTTCCCTGTATCAATTTTAATAATACATTTTTCACAGTCAATTATGCTAGAGTCCAGTTCCTCCCTCACCAAGAAAAAAAACCCACAAAAACTAAATAAAAAGACCAGAGTTTCTAAAGAAAGAATTTTAAAACAAAAAATTATGTGAAACATATACAAAAACCTAAATTTCAGACAAATACAGAGGTATATGAGAGACACATAAGTGAAAATAAAAAATACTTATTTTCAAACAAATGTGAAAATATACATTTAGAATTACATTTAATAGAAATTTATACATATTTTGTACCGTGGACAAATGAAAAAACTTAAGTAATTTTGTTTCATTGAATCTCTAATTTCTGAGCATAGAATACAAAAAAGGAGGAAAAACCTAAAGAAAGAAAGGATGGAAAAATGTGTAGGAAGATCTCCAAGTACATAAATATAGTGTTGTTCTTTGTGTTCCCATGTAGAAAGTACAAAAGTAGGTCACCTATTATATATTACAACAGAGCGATATAAACCAGCTTCTTTTGACTACCTTGGTACGGGGAATGTTCTTGAGTATAACATTACATAATACTTTGGTGCAACTACCTCAACCTGCTTTAAATAAGTAACACTTCAGAATTTGTGAAACTGATGAACCCAAACTTTCACAGCTCAGACTTTCAAACCTGAAACTGGGGCTAGAAACAGAAGCTCAAATCCATAAACTTCAAGATTTCAATGACTTTCTCTTTTCTGAGCAAGAATTCAGAGAACTTCTCTAAGAATGGGATCACTGCACTTGTGCCTTTTCAAGTGGGATCACTTACGCAGGGAAACTGAGCAGCATAACTGTTTTCCTTCTTAAGGTATGTGTACCAGTCCTTTTTTTACATTTACCCTCTTTCTGAACCAACCTCATAACCCTGATTGCTGTGCTACTATAGAATAAACTATTATTTTACAAATCAAGCTTCAGATCAAAAGGAAGAAGAAAGTGTCATTCACTGTAATTCAGAGGCAGGTGAAAGGGCTGCAGTGCAATGTTCCAAGACAGAATTGCCTTTTCTTTGTGCTTTTCTTAGTTCTGTCTAAGCAAGCTGCCAATTTATTTAATCCATCCACTCATGAAGGTAAAACAGATTTGTCCAAGATGACACATAGTTATAAAGCAAAAACCGTAAGACATCTTTGCCTGTTGAACTCCCTTTGAGACTAAAAATAAACTCCTCCAGACATAAAAACGCTCTAATTGATTCAAAATTCAGCCTGGTTTGTTCAGTCTGAGATCCAGATCGCTCTACTCAGAACTCGGTGCATAACTATTCTAACTGCAGGTGTGCTTAACAGTATGATAGAAACTTTAAGTAAACATACAGAAAACCCTACCACCCATAAATCTGTTTTATTCACATGCTTAGCAATCACCAGTAAGGAAAATTCTTACTTCTAATATTTAGTATTTTACTACAAGGCAAACATGGTGCTTTACATTTCACCAGAGGTAGATGTGTGAGCCTTGGTAATACAGATAGGAGCAGTATTTATTATATTCACAATGACAGAATTATAATTTTGTCTCTTACATTAACATGATAAACTACAAAAGCAGGTTTTTTATAATGAGCATCAGCTTAAGGCAGACATCAGTGAATTCATTCTAGTAATTATGGGAGTTAGTGCATCATTTAATATTTTTTAACGTATCAAAGATCATACCTAGATTACAAACAAAAAGGAGACCATTACTTCAACACTATTCCTTTAATCATTCTTACTTTAATGTAAGTTCAAGCAGGGAAATCCTAAAAAGAGCCTGAGAAGATATAATTTTTCCGATCATTTAAAAACCATGCATAACTTCACACAATGGTTTACACTCACGTTTCCCTCAAGTATGAGTAAAGTATCACTCTGTAGGCACTGATGAAGGACTAGTCTATGTTTCAAACAAGTTAATATCTAAAAAATAATGCAATAAACCTTATGTTTTTCATGCACTGTTATTTTTTTCATTCACTTCTAATTGTAAAACATCCTTTGAGCAGTTGCAGTTTGTTCCTTGCTGTCATTTTCTGCACAAAGGTGATGGGGCACCATGGAGACTTGAATATTTTATTATTAATGGAGAATTACTTAAAAATTAGTTTTAGTATATTCTGTTTAAAATCTTGTCCTGAAATTGCAGTATTTGAGTCTATCCAGATTACGTTTTTCACAGTAATTTTTCCTTTGGTCTTTAAAGCTATCAATATTTACACAGCCAATGATGCTCAGTTTTAAACAGTTAAGGAAAGGAAAACACCATATTCAGATTCAATTGCTACAGCACTTTATCATGGTATTTAAAAAAGCATCTGATGCATGAAGCTTGGAAGTAAAATCAGTTTCCCTACTGCTTTTCAATCATCATGCAAGGTTGCAGTTTGTAAAATTTCTCACAAACCATAGAGACTGTGTATTTTAAGTACCTTTTAGAAGGTAGCGCTTGTCTACAGCTCCCATCTTAAGGTCTCACAGCATTTTTGGCTACCACTTTAAGCATTTTTATAAAGGGAAGAAGTTGAATACAAAGCAACTTGTCTGAGAAACAAATTTACACTTAAACCCAGCTACTGCATAAGTCCTGTGAATAGTGATACAACAGATATATAATTCTTTGTCTCCTACCAAGTTCCACCTTAGGATTTTGTCCAGTGTTTCATCCATTCCCAGATGATCAATATTTTTGCCCCAGGTTTGTTTTTTTTTTCCCCCTTTGACTTATTTCTACCCATGAGTAGAAATGGAGAGTCAGGAAATCTACCAAAGTGGGAGAAGTGATGAAAGTAACTTTCTTACATCTTCAACTATAAATCTGTAATTTCTTTAAACTTTTGGAACTGGTTTGGTTACACAAAGGAAAATCCCAAATGAAGAATTTCTTCATTAAAAAGGTGATCAGGCATTGGAATAGCCTGCCTAAGGAGGTGGTAAAAATCACAAGCCCTGGAAGTGCTTAAGAAACAACCAGACATGGCACTTAGTGCCATGGTTTAGTTGACATGGTGGTGTTTGGTCAGAGGTTGAACTTGATGATCTTGGAGGTCCCTCCCAACATTAATGATTATATGATTCTATTAAAAATATAAAAGAATATATAAAAGTAATACCATATGAATGGTATTACTTCATTTATACAACAATCTAAATTTTATCAGAGATTGAGATTCTAAGTAGATCTGTGTCCATCTTTTCTCCTTCCCAATGCCCACACAGATACTACTTCTGATACTTTTAAGCAGAATAAATATTGAAAGAAAGACTTTCATTAAATGGAAGAGAGGGGTAAAAATTATCTCCACTGTCAAAATTCATAAAACCAGGGTCAAAATTCAAACTACAGCTTGAACTGATTTTTCCGTTGCCATTGCAGCATGCCCATCCTTGGAAAAAAGGGTTATTTTGGAAAGGCTCTGGGCTAAGGCTACATCTCCTCAAATTCATCATTCTTTCTTGGTACCTTTTTGGAAGCAGGATTCCATTCTGAAGGATGCACTATGCATTGGAGAATTGTCATCTGGAGAATTCAACTATTACATTGTTTCTGTTCCCAGAAAGAGTGTAATTCATAGCACTTTGATGAATCAAGTCATTTTTATAACCATTTTGTACTTTTTATATACATACACACATTCATACAAAATACAACTAGGTACATCTATCACAGGAGTTAGAGAACAACTACTCTGTACACAGTGTTCAGCTGAACACATCAGGCTCACGTGGAGCACTGCTTGTCAGTGGCAGTGGTGACAGCAGTTTCAATCACGTCAAGCAATCACAGATTTCCTCAAGAGCACCAAGATCTGTATTGTGCCAGTTAAGTCAGCACCCCAAAATCCCAGGTTTGGCAGAGGACCTGGAACAGTGCTGAGAATGCTTTGGGTGGTGGACACAGCAGGCATTTTGAGTAGCCCTGTATATATCAGCTAAACTGAACAGCAAATAACTAGGAACAGGAATTAAAACTATTTGGATACAATTTTCTTCCCCCAGAAGAAGCTTAACAGAATTTCCTCATTTAAAGTTCAAATATCATTCAAATAAATAAATTACTAACTCAGTAGGAATTCAAAACCCAAAACACAGTCAAAGGAATATTTTTTTCTATTCATAGGGTAAAACAATAGCTGCCTGCTTGCTTTCTTGAGCTTCTGTCAAAGAATAGGCTGACCCAATCTGTGACCTGCTCACACTGTTCACTGCTTTGATATCTAACAAGCACTTACTAGATAATAGTAATCAATGGAAACTGGAAACTTTACATTAATCTGTGAAGGTGTAACATTTGTCAAAAGAGAAACCAGCATCTTGCATTATTTTGCAGGTGCTAAAATTACTTAAAAATAATAAAAGCTCAAGCTATAAAACCCAGCAACATACACATTTATTTCTAACTGCTACTATTATTCCACTATGTCAGTAACCAATAATGCTATCCTAGAGTAGAATATTGCTGCCAATTTTACAAGCAAAAAAATAAAAATAGGCTTTTCCAGAATTAAAACTGCATTTCTTTCCATTTATTTATTCATTCATTCAACAGATGCATTAGCCAAGACTCCACACAAAACCAAAGTATTAAATTATATCAGCTGGATGTATTTCTAAAAAGAATCTAAAAAAAATTAGAAAGATTAGTAATTTGGTGAATTCATTTCTTCAGTATCTACATCTAGCAGCTCTCAGCGATCTTCAAACGTACTTTGAAAATATAGATGCTTTCAGGCAAGCACAGAAAGAGAAAAATAAACTGCATCGTAATCACAGATTTAAACAAAGATTTAAAATTACAGATTAGCAATTTTATGTGGACTCTCTACAATCCACAGTTCCCTCTGCAGCTGGTAGTTCATGGAATTTTTGGGATCAATCCCATTTCCATTCTCATCTCCTTGTGCTGTGGATGAAATCTACCCAAGGCAATTTTGTGCCCAGCTGATCACAGGATGCCATTCAGCCAACTGCCATACATGGTGATCATACCCAACAGAACTGCAGTGTGGCACCAAAGTGAAAAAATATTGATATTGCTGAAGACTTTTTTCGAAACACCCATAACTTAAAGCAAGGTTACAAGTCAAGCTCTTCGCAGTTTTGTACAAAAGCAACAATGAAATTCAACGCTCAACATTCTCTGTCTATTTATAGCAAAAGATCATTAAGAAAACGAAGAAAGCCTGTATAAATAAACCTGAAGAGCAGATCACCCTTGCAGCAATTCTCACAATTTCCCTGTCCTTGCATGTGACTCCTTTAGTTCTCATCAAATATTCATGCAACTAACTCCATGCCTTTGTCATCCTCAATGGGTGACTCTTCTTTTTCCTTCTGCCACAGCACACACACTAAGGTGGCACTGGGAAGGGTAAGAGAAGGGGAAATGCACCAATACAAGGCACCTAATAAATTAACAACAATTTCTTTTCCAGTACGGCACAACCCAAAGTACCACACATAAAAACCTTATGTCCAGTTTGTTCTACTCATAATATTGATTTGGTTAACTGTTGTTAAACTACATGGTACTGCTTGTTACTGGATTTATTGATGAAGCATCTTTACACTTCATTCAACTTCCTAGTTGATGCTGGAAGCAACAACTTCTCAATGTTAAATTACAGGTGAAACATTCTTCAAACACAGTTTTGCATTTTTGCCCTGTGTTTAATAATCTTCTATGCATGCTGCAAGGCCTGTTTCCTTAGAGATGGGGTGATGTTTAATTTTGAAAAGATGGATGATGAAGTAGAGAGTTCTATAATGTTTCATCAATACATTTTTTAAAATCTCATTAATTATTTGCATCTTCTGAAGGTTTGTTTTGCTCCCCCACCCCTCTTCCAATGCAGTTGAGGGCTTAAAGCAATTTAGATACAAGTCAAGTTAGTGCAAGAAATAATTTATATTCTGACTTCGCCAATACATTACTTCACTTAAGAAAAAAATAAATTTCTATCTTGAGAGATAGATACATGAACTATTTTTTCCAGTCAAACCTCAATTCTCTCCTTATTACTCCAAAGTATTTCCTTGGTTTACCTTTGTCAAGTCTAGTTAGCCATTAAAAATCTGTGCTTAAAGATCTACGAAGAGAATAAATGTGGAAAATTTCTACAGTCCATGCATTCTTCAAAAAGAAATTCATCTTGTATTACTGGACAGATTAATGAAACACAGACAGCTTTTCCAGATCTGCACTAGGCATCTAGGACATAACCAAACTGTTTTTCTACAAACCCAATAATGTGAACAGAAACTATGAAGCAGACACAGGATGCTCAGGCACTGTGGTCATGGACATCACCCAAGAAGCTAAAATCCTTAGTTTAAGTGTTAATCCACACTAACTGACCACATAAATTCATTCTAGATTAAGGGTACTGAATACAAACTAAACCTCTGTCTAGTATCAATGTTTATTGCCCCAAAATACACTGTAATAGTTGCTTTGCCTACAGGCTTCAAGATTAAAAGAGAGTGGCTTTTATACTCTCATAAATGCTATCATCACAGCCTGTAACATTTATCAAGGTATGCAATCAACCAACAGTCCAAGAGCCACTGAGTCCTTACATACAGATGCACACAAACACCAATGGAAAATCCCTGTTGAAGTATTCTACCCTAGACCTGTGTTGCTATTGAGATAATGCCAGCTTCAAGATTTCAGAGTGGGAGTATTAAACAGGGTATTAGCAAGAGTCCAATAAACAGGTAGATGCCTATAATTTTTTGATGGTGGCAAACAAAATAGGTTTCTGAAGAATATATAAAATATTTGCAGGGAAAAAAAACAACTGCCCCAGGGGGGACAGAAAGTGCTGAGTTTTCCTTTTACTTCAACAGCAAGGCAGCAGAAAAAACATTACACCATAAAGCAACTTCAAAGAAAAACATTTCAAGCCTAACGACCAGCAAGTTTAAAATAGTAATCACTTTCAAAGGGCAGGCTCTCCTTTCCTTTCATTCTTTCCTCGCATTAAAACTAATTTGCTTGATTAATAAGATAAAATAATGTTCTCTATATCCAGCTGTCTCTCAGGGGGAATAAATTCTCACTGGGCACCATATATACTTTGGAAAGAATGAGAACTAGAAAAAACCTCTACTTGTGTCAGAATGGCAATTTCTCTTTCAGAAAGACAGCGTGGTAACAGGCAGTCAGTAAATACTAATTCACATGGTTTTTCTGTTGATGGGTTGTTGCTGTTGCTATTCTCCGACTTCCACATTTCCTCCAGGAGCTCCTAACCCAAGGCAGAGCTGCTAGCCTACCTAGCAATAGTGAAGCTTCTCAATTTGAAAGGTACCAGAAATAATGCACATAACATTTTAGCTTTTTCCTATTCCAACTACCATTCACAGCTCCTATCACTGCAACTCATGCTACCTATATGTTTTAATTGATTGCATAGATCATCAGTGAAGGCTGCCGAAGAATTTGACAAGCTTTTTCTCCATAAACCTGTATTTTCTCATCATTCATCAGTGCAATAAAAATGTCTTGAACAGCCATTTAAAATTTCTCAAGATTTTATTAGTAAAATAAAACTTAGGCTTCAAGCCTAACGACTGCAAAGCCAGCTCCGGGCATCAACCATATACAACGCAAAATAGTATCCCCTTCCTCAGACATACCACTGACACCACTGCTCTCAGCCTTCTCCCAAAAAACAGCAAATGAAAGCATTTTTCATACAAGCTGTGGTTTGCTTCAGTATTACAGTATGTGATTTCAAAGACAACAATTATGCAGTGAGGTTAAAAATACTTTAGAAGATGGAAAAAAACTGAAACTATGGTTTAGGCACAAAAATTCTTGCTATTTGAAAGCTTCACAGACAAAATTAGTTCTTCATATGCATGCGTATGCATCCATTTTAACACAGTTTAGTTATTTATTTTAGATTCTACAGCTACAATATATATGTTTTTTTTAAAAAAAACCTGAAAAAACTAAGGGATTTATATTTCTCTTTCATTTATCCACTTAAGAAAGTAAGAGATGTTTTTCAATAATCAATAAAAAAATTAAACTATATTATAGATACAAATTATGAAAATGAATGAACCCAAACAACAGAGGAAGAACGAAAATAAACTGAATATGATACCAACACAAATCTAAATTTAGATCAACACGCACATCAATCAAATGAATACTTTTTTTAGTAGAGGAAATGTGAAGCAAACACACTGCACTAAATTAGTTCAATTTCCATATTATTATGCATTTATCATTATAGCTTATTACTTTTAAACTTCTCTTACATGCCTTTTTATGGCACTACATAGACAGATTTTCTATCAGTTTCACTGAACAACCTTGCAAAAAACAACTGATGAACCAAGGCAGCAAAGAGGAGACAACCGACTAATATGTCATATAAAAAATTCAGACAAGAAAATATATTGCATATAATTTTTCAGATTTTGAAAATTTAATTTGTGGAATATCACCACTGTCAGACTGATGTGGAGAACTTCCTACATTTGAAGTGAATACTGAATTTGAAGAATTTGTAGAGGCTGACATTATTTTAACTGCTTATATCAGGCATTCACAACAACGCGGGGGGAATCTAACTACATGTCCTTAGGTTTTATTTTGTGGTGTGAAGAAGGCAAAGTATGTTCCTGTCACATGCAGAGTTACTGTGTGTGGCCACTGAACTTTGGTTTTAAGGGTAGTAAGCCTATGGGATTCTTTTCACACACGTTTTGTACTGCTTCCAAACTGAATCAGCCAAGCGGCTACCTGAGCGAGACTGACACGTGAAGTCAACCTGGCGGTAACCCTTACACTGTTGTGCCAGCCTTAAAAAAATTAAAGGGACCTGACAGGTTATACCTATTCATGTTGTGTTCACTCTTTTCCTTACAGGACAATTAATCCTAAGATCTGTCTCTTAATTTCAGCTAGAACAGTGCTTGCCACTAGGCACACCATGTGAACACTTTGTCTTAATTAAGAGACAATGGTACCGCCTTTCTAGTTCACAAAATTACTAGAAACAAAGTCTATCCAAGATCTCTGCTGAATAAACAACTCTAAAGAAAATCTTCCTCATTTTGTTTTAAATTAGCAATTCCACTTAGAGGATATTTAAGGTTACACACTGGAAGGTGTGTAACCAAACTCCTGCATCAGGGGATTGTAACAGGGCAGCTAGGGCGGCTCCTGCAGCTGCCCATCCCACATATCCTGCTACTCATGTCTTTCATAACAAGGGTATCTGATGGAGAATCCTGAACCAGATCCTAAAGTTTCTACCCTGTATGTTAACTTCAGCTGCCAGAACACTTCCTGACCCATCTACACTAAGGCTGCTGTCCAATACACACTCACAGAGATGCAAGGAGCTGGGATTTGGAGATGCTGGGCAACACAGCCACCCAGCAGCAAGGAACAGCACTGAAAACTTCCTCCAACATACAAAATAGCTTCATGAAAGAAAGGCAAGCAATCCCATGGCACTTCAAACCACAAGGCAGTATTTCCTCATTCTACAGCCACACAGCATCAGGACCCCAGCTCCAGAACATTTCAGCTACTATGCTGAACCACTTTGCAACTGCGGGAATGAACGTTCTTTCAGGCACACTTTCAATAAGGCTCACACAATGCCAGCAGGTGCCTTTTTTATTTGTATGTTCAAAGCAATACAAAAGATATGATTTCAGAATTCCAAAAACCTTTCCATAATAATGAAAATCCTCACTAAAATTCAATAACAATTACCAGCTTAGAACTAAGAATATTTTACAAAAGCAGAAACCTCTCAAGTTCTCAGAATAGTCAAAGCACAAATTCAGAGCAATTACAATTTTTAAAGAAAAATTAAAGAAAAATAAGGAAAAATTTAAAAAAATTGAAATTTATAGTCACTAATTAAACTCTTGCTAAAAATTGCTACAATATACAACACCACTCATTATGAATGCTTATACTAGAGGAAAAACCACTTCCATAGAGAAAAGTTGCATGTTATTTAAATTACTATTAAATTTACCAGCCATACTTCCCTCCTGAGCATAACTGATATTGCTGCTTCGTTTTTCCCATCAAAATACTTAAACAATTGTGCAATAATGCACTAAGATCATGATTTAGCTGTATCACTTAACAAAATTTATTTTTATGATACAAAAAATGCCTTCCTTACATATGAGTGATAGCCAGCTATGGTCTTACAAGTCTTCTTTGGTATCACCTCGTGCAAAACTAAAACAAGATACATTTTTGATATTAATAGCTAAAGGGCATTCTCTAACTTACACATTTCCTCATGAGTACAGAACCTTTCAGTGCTGAAAAGGTCAACAGTTGTTCTAACATGGAATACTACTGAACAAATAACCTATATCTAATAGTTATACAAACTCAAAAGAATCTTATATGACACTCTTATTCCATGGCAAAAGTAGTTAATTTTTCCATACTTAAGCAGCTATGCTATAATTAACTCTGAATCTTGAAAATTAATATGTACACATTATATATAAAAATACATAAACATGTAAAAATATATATACTATTGTATCATTTATTTATAATCTATTCTATATCAATTTAAAAATACTTGTCTTTGTGCTGCTTCCAAAGATCTTTGCAAATACAAGAGGAAGCACAATGAAACAACATGCAATTAATCTGGAAAATCCAGATTTTTCCAGGGATGTAAATCTACAGTGGCAGAACTGAGATCAACAATGTCCCACATGCAAGACTGTTTTCTGTCATGGAAAATATGAATGTTAGAAAAGTGGAAAAAAAACCCCTTACAAAACCCAACCTAAATAAGTCACTATAAAAATAATGAAACAAAGCAAGATGGCAATCAACAGTAAGAGAGGAGAAAATAAACTTTAAGAGTAAGACACTAAACAGAAAATTAATATTTTTGGATGTTAGTCCTTGCTGCAGAAAAGGAATAACCTTAGAACAGTTCTCTATACATTAAAGAAATGAGAATAAAGTACTTGAGCCAAAAGAAAGAAAAAAACACGTTACCATCTGAGTCAGAATGTTACTATCTACAAATTCTAACAGAATTTTTGTCATCTATTCAGCATATTACTCTTAAATAATAATAAAAACCTTTATGACTATATCTTGTGTATGGGTCAGGAGTCAAGATTTACATAAAAGCATGCTACAGCATGCTCCAGACCAACAAGCTGTAATTTCAGTATCATGTAGAAAGCAGAACACATTTACAAATTCAGCATAACAAGGGCACACCAGTACAACTCCCAAACCCAAACAACTATTAGCCATTGCTTATTGTTTCTTGATACTACAGAAGTTACTGGATTTTCAAAAATATTCTAACAAAATTCTTTGCAACTGACTATTAAGGAAACTGAGATACAAGGTAAGAAACAATTTTAGATACAGATCACAAACTGCTAGAACAGATTAAAATCACAAAATATTCAGAAGAGCTAGCTTATAATTGGGCATGACACTCCTCAGGGTAGGTAAATGAAAGGTACAGAGGAGCTATCTAGTTGGAATTCTGCAGATGCACCATGTAAATAATGCTGAACAACAACTCCAGGGCAGCATGTCCAAAACCACCCAATATTCATTTTCTAAAGCAACTTGAGCTCTAAAGACACTATCTGGCACTAAAAAATCTGTATGAGTTAGGATCTCAAGTCTATTGCTAATATGAAAACAGATGACATTTTTAGACCCAGAAGCAGTAAAATTCTAAATAGTCACTAAATGAGCAGCAAGATTCAGACTAGGAAAAAAGATGTGGAGTACAAAGAAAAAAAGTGCTGCTGAAGCATTCAG
The DNA here is from genome assembly GCF_001522545.3 of Parus major. NCBI lineage: Eukaryota > Metazoa > Chordata > Aves > Passeriformes > Paridae > Parus > Parus major. Next base: position 13,255,831 of record NC_031773.1, read on the forward strand.
GATGAAAAAAAGAATAATGCAGAGGACAAGGCAAGACAGCAGACATGGTTTCACGAATGTGCCAGTAAAGATCTTCATGAAGATCCATGACATCTGGAATGTTAAAAAAGTCTGCAGTGGGTTTATGGAAAGTTAAAATGTAAAACATATTAAAAGAATTCTAAAGCTCCAAAATCAAGGACTCTGATAGATAAACATTAGAACTAGGTACTTCATTTGGCCCTGCTAGATCTTTTGTGCCTAATGAGTCTTTTCAAACAAACTAATCTTATTTAAAACGCTGCAGTTCAAGAAACTGATTCAGGGTGACCTTATAACAGCAGAGTTTTGACCTTCAGATCTAGGGATGACCTCCCACCATTTGGGAAGGCAGTAACAGTCAGTGCTGGGATATTACTTCCACTGTGTAGAAAGTGAGACAGTAGATGCAAGACACAAAGTAAGACAAAAGAGGACCAAGAAATACACTGCAACTTCCAAATTTCTAGACTTCCTGATCTCAGCAAAACAGAAAAATATATTCTCACATACAGCTATGACTCCTGAATTGAATTTTTAAGTACTACAGGGGTGTGTTCACTCAGGGGTGTGTGTTATGGCAATTGCCATTATCTCTACCCCTGTGTACCCAGTGTCTCTTTACATGCACACGCCTCTACACCTTGTGCTCTACTCTGATTCAAGCTCCTGCCTCTCTGAATTCCTTTTCCCCCTCACATCAGACCCAGCAGCCTCAACCCCTCACAGTCTATTCTCTGTTAACCATCTGGATCTTCCTCTCTCCTTGTGTTGCCATTCTCAATCCTAAGACCCTTCATCATCACTCTTCTGGTTTAGGACTCCTGCTGTTCCCTGATACTTCTACCTTCTCATTACCTTTTCACCCCACTTTTCACTACCTTAGAAGACAAAATACCAGTCAAATTCTTTCTCCCATCTATCCTGATATAGAAACAGGTATAAGAACAGCACATTTTCTGTTTATGCTGGGTGCCGGCACATGGCTCTTTTTGCCCACTCTTCCCTATCTACCCTTTGAGAATGAAGTCATCTGTTCACACCATCTTAACTAGCATCTGCACAGCAATGGCTTATAAGCATGTCTATCCATCCACCTACTCCTGATTGCCTCCATATGGTACTGCTTCTTTTCCTGATTTTGTCTCCAGAAAACTTAAGCTTAATATGTTAACAACTCAGCTCCTTATCACTCCTCTCAAACACTTCTTGCAGATAAAACTTCTGCCAATATCACCTCCTGTCATATAGGTAGTCTTTTGTGACCCCTTTGCCTGCATTTGAACCATATATTCCTGGTATACCCAAAATCCTGCTACAATCTTCCTCCGTGTGTACATCTTTTTCTAACAGTACAGCTCATCCAGTACCTCCATCTTTGTTCAGGCACACACTAAAGAATTAGAAAGGGAGATGGAGATTCATCTGTTTAAATTTAGACAGGCTTCCTTACTTATCCTTAGTCATACTGAAAGTGAAGCAAGTAAATCTCCAATATATTAGTATTTATGCTTGCATTTCAGGAATCCTCTTTATCACATCACCCTGAAAAGCTATGCTGGTATCACTGGTTTCAAGCTCTTGGGAGGCAGATGATACAGAGACAGCTCAAAGGGCTCAATCTCAGCATACCCTGCTTGTACCTACTGATCTCTGTTCAAAGTTTCTGCAATCTTTATTTACATGGCTTCTGAATGCAAAAGAGTATGGAAGAGGAAGCCTGATAGATGAATATGAAGCCATTTAAAAAAAAATAAATAAAGCATGCTGTTATCTAAAGATAAATAATATATTGGATGTCTGACTGAAGGAAAAAGTAAAGAAAAGAAATAAAGACATCTGAGTTACACAACTGCATTCTGTATTTGCATTAACAACCTAAAAACAGAGGACCCCATCAAAATTTGACTCAAACTACCATCTTAACACAGTTACTTATGTAAGAACTCTAACATTTAGTACTTTATCACACTTTATCACCAAAAAATCTTTTCAATCACGGTGGAAAAAAAGCCCTACACTCATTTGAGATTATAAACTACCTATAGGACATTTTATACTCAGATATCCTTAAACTATTTGTTTCAGCAAACTGATTTTGAAAAATATTATTTTGGGGTTTATACTGAAATTATCTCCAAGGTTTATTTGGCACCAGTACTAAATAAAAAAGATATTGCACTACACTTCTCATTATGTGGTTGTGAGTGTTGTTTATACTGATAGAACAGATTCAGAAATAAGTTACAAAACAAAAAGTGAAAACAAAGACATCCCTTGCAAAGTGAAGGTCAAGAACATCACACAAGAAAGACATCCTTACAAAAACCTGTCAAGCCTCTAGCAAAATTAATGTGGAACATACAATTTTTTTAGAAGTTTACATTTTAAGAAAATTAATAACCTCCAAAACTATACATAAATTGCACATAGTGATGGATCTTAAAATCATGTTTTTCTGATCATGAATCAACCGAATTATCACGTCTGAATAATTACCAGGGTCTGAATAATCTCACTGCATCCTAACATAAATTTTCCTAATATACATGTGGGTAGCAAGTTGTCCTGAATATAACTTATTGCTGCAAAACCTAGATGACCATTTGCATGTATATATGCATGGTGAAATTCAGCATGGCTTAAAGAGGCAGTATTATTATTTCAGAAGGTTCTTAAGACAAGAAAAATCAACGAACCAAAACAAACAAACAAACAAAAAATCAAATGAAAAACTCAAACACCTAAAAGGCTCAGAAATGGAAAGTAGGCAAATTCAAATATAGATTGTTGGAAGCTTTTAAAGTAATAACCGTTTAATCCTTTTTTTTTTTCTCAGTGCCATGTGGTTTCCAGTGTACACAAAGTAAAGAGTGAAAAGGTAAAAATAAAACAGGCATACCCTTAATATATTTCAGAATTCATAAATCATTTGTAAATTTAGTCCTTTTATAAAAGAATCCTTATATAAATTGGGGGGAGGGAGGGCATCAATCCCATATATGAAGCACAATTTAAGCCCAACATCACTGACCAATCAAAATTAGTGAATGCACTGCATCTCTCTGCAGTGAGGAGAAGCGACAAGGTAGGCTGTCATTCTGCAAAAGCTGCCCATCGCAAGCTTTCCTCTCAGAAGCACTGCTCTTCTTTTTTAGAAAGCTTGAATCTCAGTGGTGTCTCTGGAGACAAGAAGCCTTCAGTATGTTAAATTACTTTCATTATGTATTTTCAGATGCTTATTGATTCTACGGTAGGAAGAGTGGGAGACTGCAGCAGCCTGTAAACCAGAACTAAAGCAATTGTATACATTAGCAGTATGCTGAAACAATGGCACAGTACAGGCACAAATTTTCATTAAGGTCATTTTTTGAAGATATGCTTATTACCCTCTTCCCCTTCTACTCTTCTAACAAGTGAACAAAATGAATCCCTCCAACCTGGAACTGCTTCACCTGCATCGAGAATTTACCAAATCTTTAGTGGAGGTAAGACCTGTTCCTTATTATGATATGCAGAATAAGCAACATTAAACCAAATTAAAAATAGGAGAAAAAAAGGCAACAGATCAGATTCAACTTATATTAAGCAGTAATATATTGTTATATTTAAGACTAGGAAATATTTAAATGCTATTTCCCCTTCCCCATTAAAAATATAGTGCTAGAGAAATGTTATTCTGTATTTAAGTCTTATAGAATATTAAGAACCTGTTTTGTTTGTACTACATAAAGACAGTATAGTTTAAGCTCATACAATATTGGGGAAAACAACGACATAAAGCAACCGGGAATATGCTTTTCCTCCCTCAGCAGTATTTCCAAATACTGGCAGTTAAATACATTTCAGATTTATTCAGTTACTCTTCGAAGGATCAGACAGTTTGTAATTAGTGTATACTTATTGCTTTATGAAGGTTGGCTAATATGACTAATCTCTGATTGCTCAGGAAATCCCCCTTCTCTTTTGTTTTTTTTTTTAAACTTATTTCTTTCATTATCCTGTATATTCAAGCCATTTATTAAAAGCATGGATTTGCTGAACATTTATTTCAAGAAAGGAAAGTATAACAGTGTGAAAATTAAACACAAGCATTTTTTTCTAAACGGCTCATTAACTCTGTTCAGTTCATTAAAAGACAAGAGAGTTGTATGTATAAACTACCTGCTCACCAGAGCTATAAAACTACATTTTCTAGCTTTAGTCACAGACACTCTGCATCCAACAGTTATTGCTTCTAGCCAGGATTTTTTTGTAACCTGCACTATCTGGAGAACAGGAAACTTGTCAAAAAACCTAAATTCATGTAAGCTGACAGAATATGATTTTATTCACAAATAGAGTGCAGGCTAACTGATTTTCTATGTAATCTGTAAGGTGCAATTTTAGAGATTCTTTATTCATGAAGTGATATTAGAAAATACATTCTTGCATTACTTTACTTTTGAAATGATAAGCCCTACTTTTAACCTTTTTTTTCCTCCCCTTCACAAGGGCATGCAGCAACTAATTCAGTTTTACAACTGACAATATGAAGAATGCAGTTGACCGGGTATCTTTGTAGCTGTATGACCTACAAGCAGCAGGATGCATCCCTAAAATGTATTCTTAAGACATAAAGGAATTAAAAACAAAACATGGAACACACTTGCATTACCATTTGTTTGCATGACACTTCAACAGTATACATGGAAGACTAACACATCTGCTCAGATTTTCATTAAAAGAAGAGTGCAATGATTGATTCTTAAAATGGTGAGCATTTCTTAAAGAGGGATTTATAATTTAAAACCAGAATTGTGGAAACTACTGATGCATGAAGAGACAATGAAACATGAAATCCCAAAAGGAGAATATGCATACTTCACCAGCAAGCTGAATAAAGGTTTAACCAAGCTTTTTCTATACTACTCATTAAATAACTTACTTGTCATAATGACTAATGGATATTTTTCTCTCAATTTTATGATGTTATGTATTCTCCTTAAATCAAAATAAACCAAATTAGGTAACCCATGGTTACTCTCAAAGCACATGAACTGGATTTTATGATGTATAGCAACTTTTTTCACTAAGCCATCACTCAAAAGTAATGAGCAGGAATATTACAGAAAGAAATACGCAACCATAAACTAAGGATGTCTACACACACTCTGAAAACAAGAGATCAGAAATTATTTTTCTTTAAACCTGGAAAATAAAAACAGGCTCCTACAAAATGCAACAGGGGAAGGAAATTAACATCACTTAAAAGAAGGTTTATTTGTTATTGCTGGCTTGAAACTCAGAACAGACACACAGAATATGCCCTGGTCTGTAGAAGTACCTGAGACAATTAAGAAGCCCCCATGTTTAATCAGAACTTTTTGCTGCTGAACTGCAGGAACAAAAAAAAAGGGAAACAAAAAAATCTGCAAGAAATGAAATAAGAGCTCAGCTACCACTTGATTTCCAGGTTACAGTGCGTGTCAAAAATCTCTCAGTGCCAGCATGTATCAGTTTCTGCCAAGCTGCTGCCCCGCTGTGCCAGGCCCCTGAGGCACAGAGAACAGGTAGGTGCCCCGGCTGTGTCCACGCAGCGCCGGGTGAACGAGCTCCTGTCCTCACCACTCTGCCTCCCTGCACCCAAACCCAGGCAAGGCAGCAAGGAGGTGATGTTTCATCTATTCGTGACAGCCTAACACATCTGAGGTTTTCTGTTTTCACAAAATCTCCGTTGCTAGAATGTTAGGGTGAGACTGTAGTTTGTTTTAGCAGATCTGCTTTTGATTTCTTCCTGGCTTTTGCTAATATAAAAGAACTTCATTTATCCAGCAATGCATTTGGAATGGTTTGAAATCCATTCACAGCCAGGACAGCATGCAAGAGGAGATCATACTCCTGAGGGTTAATGTAAGAGAGATAGAGGTTGCCTAAATTAGAAATGAAACAAAGCTTTTGAAATATTTCTTGTTTCATTTCACACCTGAGAGTAATACGTTCTAATTTACATCTTTTTTATTTAAGAGGCACATGTGAAATAACTGTTGAAGAATACCAAGAACTTTCATCATACAATTTGCAATTAATAGTATTGTTCAATTGAGGCTTTTCAGAACTGCAGATGAAATCCATTTGCATACTGTATCCCAAGTGTGCTTAATTCATACTTTCATTTTAAAAGAGCTCAATTTTGTTCACCTTAGTGCTATCCATTTTAATGTACTCAGATTAGAACAAAGGTCGACCTTCAAATTTATTTTCATGCCAAATATATCCCCTCTTAAATTTAAAGCTACCTAGGAAAAAAAAAACCCCTCCAGTATCATAACAAGAAATTGAATAACCTCTCTTTTATTTATTCAATCAATTACAAACTCAAGAGCTGGCTGACAGTATAAATAATACAAACATCAGTATTACATGCAGATGCTATATTTAAAACTTACCCACATGTGTAAAACTAAGCAGATGAGACACAAAATAGAAAAACTGCTAGATAAAAGAAATACCTTTTTGAACACTACTTATTCCTAAGAGAAAGATGCTACATATGTAAATCTGTTTGGTTTAAATATAGTATAATATAGGTAATATAGGTAGTTTATAAAAAAAGAAAAAGCAAACCACAAACAAAACCCGAAAGAGACAATTTTCTTTTTAAGTATTAGTTGCTAAAATTATTCCCTTAAATATATTCTGGAATAAAATTAAATACTCTTCCATTCCATGTAGGCATAGATTTCTTGAAGAAATTTAATATTCAAATCAGAGAAAGGAAATGTATTATTTTATAATAAACTCAGTTTACCAAACCCACATAAGTTTTGCATTTGAAATTATATATATTTATAAAAAGTTGTTGTAGTGGCAAGCATCGTAGACATAGATGCACAGAAGATTAAAATGAACAGAAAGTTTAAACCCTGTAAAATTCTGGTGAATAACAGAACATCACATTTCAGTCCACAACACTACTGTAAACCTCATAAGAAAGATGTGGCTAAATTGGCATAAATAATTTAAACATCCTTTTTATGATACACAAGCAACAGTGCTCCATGTTCCTAACACTTCTTTTTCCACAAGAGCTTTTTAAAATGATCTTGATCACTAATTTGTTAATACTTAACAACATTCTTCTAAAATGACCCTCAAAGCAATACAAAGGCTATGCACAAAGTATGGTTTATTCAACAAATGAGCCCTTTGTGAAAAACCACATCACTATAAACAAAGGCTTGCCTCCCTAAGTGGAAGCTTTTCACTATTTTTTTCTTTTTTCAAACAAATCCTGCTTTCTTTTAAAAAGCAAAGACCTTATTCTAGATCTTCAGGCTTTTGAGTCGATGCCAATTAAAGCTCTAAACATACTGTAAATGAAGAGTTTGGTAAGAATATTGCTTTCCCTCCCTCCTCCTTCCCCAGCATTTGTCTACAATGAGCGTTAAAAAAAGAAATCAAATAGTTCCGTATTTTATTTCACCTTTCAGGAGAAAAACCAGCTGCAACAAAAGAATGTGTTTGTCCCCCATTCTGGAAGTCAACATGCAGTCCGAATCTAACATTACAGTTCGAGATGCCATTGATGACATCGATACCAACATGTACCAACCACTGTCATATCCATTAAGCTTTCAAGTTTCTCTCACTGGATTTTTGATGTTAGAAATTGTTTTGGGACTTGGCAGCAACCTCACCGTGCTGGTACTTTACTGTATGAAATCCAACTTAATCAATTCTGTCAGTAACATAATTACAATGAACCTTCATGTACTTGATGTAATAATTTGTGTGGGATGTATTCCTCTAACTATAGTTATCCTTCTGCTTTCACTGGAGAGTAACACTGCTCTCATCTGCTGCTTCCATGAGGCTTGTGTCTCTTTTGCAAGCGTTTCAACTGCAATCAACGTCTTCGCTATCACCCTGGACCGGTATGACATCTCCGTAAAACCTGCTAACCGAATCCTGACCATGGGAAGGGCTGTGATACTAATGACATCAATATGGATCATTTCACTTTTTTCCTTCCTGATTCCTTTCATTGAAGTCAACTTTTTCAGTCTTCAAAGTGCAAGTACTTGGGAAAATAAGACACTTCTGTGCGTGAGTACAAACGAGTACCACACTGAACTAGGAATGTACTACCACATTCTTGTTCAGATTCCAATATTTTTCTTCACTGTTATAGTAATGCTTATTACATACACCAAAATACTCCAGGCCCTAAATATTCGGATTGGTACAAGATTCACAACAGGACAAAAGAAGAAAAACAGAAAGAAAAAAACTATTTCTTTGACCACTCAACATGAGACTACGGACATGTCCCACAGCAGTGGAGGAAAAAATGTTGTCTTTGGTGTAAGGACTTCCGTGTCCGTCATAATTGCTCTACGCCGAGCTGTAAAACGGCACCGGGAGCGACGAGAACGGCAAAAGAGAGTCTTCAGAATGTCCCTCCTGATTATCTCAACATTCCTTCTCTGCTGGACACCCATCTCTGTTTTGAACACCACTATCTTATGTTTGGGCCCAAGTGACCTTTTGGTAAAGTTGAGATTATGTTTTCTAGTAATGGCATATGGAACAACTATATTTCACCCTCTACTTTATGCATTCACAAGGCAAAAGTTTCAGAAAGTTCTGAAAAGTAAGATGAAAAAGCGAGTTGTTTCAATAGTGGAAGCAGATCCTATGCCAAATAACGCTGTAATACACAACTCATGGATAGAGCCTAAAAGGAACAAAAAGATTACCTTTGAAGACAGCGAAGTAAGGCAGAAATGTTTAGTACCTCAGGTTGTCACTGACTAGATTTCAGTTTTCACCAAAACACATCAAACGGAATATTTGAACAAAGTGTAAAAAAATACTGCCAAATAAGAAAAACTTTTTTAACTATTGGCGAGACTGTATATTTTCAATATATATGTTAAATAGAGTAGGTCTTGTATATTCAATTTCTTCATTATGTAAGATATATGTTGCATGGCTGTTTGTTAGCGTAACACCATGTGTATATTTGTCAAAAATATTCAAGTCCTCTTTTTTAGAAAATAAATAGCCTTAAAGAAGTGCAAACTTTTAAAAATATTTGTATGGCTCAGTTTCTCTGTAAATATAAAAGACTTTTTAAGCAAAAATTGCACTTGGGAATACTTTTCTATAGCACAAATTCACCATTTTGTATGATATGGTGTTTTTAAATTCAATTCATAAATAGTATTGATCAGAGGTATTCTGAATATTATGCAGCTACAACCTGGATGCATTTTGACCTCATATTTAGATATCCCACTTATTTCAATCTTCTCCAAGCATGCGACTACCATGCAGAAAAAGCCATTTACATGGTATTTGAGTGGTTCAGAAACTTTTGATAAGGGGAAAAAAAACTCATGCTGTTCCAAAAATTGACAGTACTCTTAAGTAAAAAGTTTTGCATATACTATCTCAGATCCACAATTTCTACATAGAAAATACACAGTTTTGAATAATTACAAAGGACAGGGTAACAGGCTAAATGAAAGAAAAAAAGCATGGATGAGAAAATTATTTGGTTGATGCTATAAGACAACCAACAGAGTCAATCCTGTGTAAAGGCTTAGATTTTTCACACTGACCTCTTGTGTGACCTTTCATACAGAAATTTTTCATACATACCATCTATCTACAAAGATATGATTGTTAAATGCCACAGCTGAAGTAGAAGATAATTTTTCTTGCCCTTGATAACTTTATTATTTTCCAGTGTGTTCAGTTCTAGCCATGCAATTGCCTCGTCACAAACTGGTCACCAATGCTGCTAGCTACTGTATTCCTGCATTACTGGGCAGCCATGGCATACCTTTGTTCTATATTGTCTTTTTCAATTTCATCTTAAACCTGCATCAAAGAACCAAGGAGTCTTATGAAGTTATCATCATCTATAGCACTGTAAGCAAGAATTAAGATATTCATCCAAACATAAGTTTGTCAAGTTGTTTGCACCATGCCATGCTTAAAAAATTCTTAATTTCAATGAAACAGTGGCAGGGAGGGGGAAACAAAACAAAAAGCTGCAAAATCAATGAGCATGATTTCACTCCTCGTGTTACATAAACTGATCAGTGTGTCACCAGCTACCAGTATATTTTAAATGCTAATTCTCAATAACTATTATCTTATATAAAAAAGCAGATCATACCCCTGAATATAAGAGCTAGTTTGACAAAAGTATTATTATATAAAAAATTAGGATTTCTAAAGCACTTTTCTGAAGTTGTGTATAAAAAAAGCGCAGTTTTAAGAGAACAAAAAGCTCTTTTCCACTACATTGCTAAATTATTAATCATATGTGCATTGCCAAAACTGGTTTTGTGCTTAAAAATACTTTTAATGTACCTTAGTTTACTTGGACTCATGCCTTAGCTTACCAGAAGTGAAGACTCAAAATATAATACTACAGCTCCATATTCCACAAAGAATAGCCACTTATAATTGTTGAAATTCTACCTAGAAATATTATTATCCACTTGACAATAACTGATTATGTGAAATTACTATATATTCAAACATATAAACATATTTTCATATTTTCACTGGCTTTTTTTGTTGAAACTAGCCCAAAAATACCTTCATTCAACTGCACTTGTTTAAAGCATTTTTTTTTATCCATGTTATCTCTGATTTCCTACAAGAATTGAAATTCTACATCTTATTTGAGAGGTTGCAGAGAGGAAGTAAATGCAGTAAGCTTTTTTTTAAATCCCATATCCTCCACATTAACAATGTTAAAAAATTATTTTGGAAATTACTTCTGAAAAGAAATGCACCCAAAATATTTAAGCAGAAGCTATTATTTTTCCTTTTTTGTAGCCGTTCTTCATTTCTCTTTCAAGCTACCCTCTATATTTTGAACACCAGAAGGAGAAGAATGTGGGATGTGTAGGGTTAATATCATAACATGATTTCCATGATTACTAATCTTCCAATAAAGCATTCTTAAATGAAAGATACTACTCATTCATTTAAAAAGAAGGAAAGGAGAAATGATAATGAACAGATTAATAAGTCTACATCATGTCCTTATCTGAAAAATGCATTTAGAAAAGCTTTCAGACTTGAAAGGTTTTTTGACAACATAACCTTACTTTTTAAAATTAAATAAAACCTCAAGAATTACACATTTAGTGTTAAAAGCTCATTCATTAGAAAATCAGATGCAATGAAGCAGCACTTCATAGCAGAGAAAAAGCAGCCTAGGAATTACCCAGAAAGATTAAGCCCAGTTTTAAAGGCTGTGTCGATCACACTCATTGATTGCCTTTACGAATATAAGCAGGTTCATTTTTACTATTCTTCATCTTCATTTAATTTTTTAAAAGGGGATTTATACTACATTGGAGTACACTTTGAGGGCTGTAAAAAAAAATTCTGCATACAGCACGAAGGAATACAAGTAAGAATACGTGCCATCCTACATACATCCAGAAACCCTGATAAAACAGAGCCATACATGATCTGCACCGCATGACAGATTTAACACAAGACAAAATAAATAGTAAATTGTGAAGATACACTACATATCCTACAGACACAAGAGGATTTCAGGAGCGATATGAAGGTGTGGGTGCTTGACAGATAGACTAAAACAGAATGCAAAGAGGGAGCATTGCTGAAAAAAAAGGGCAAATTTATGCTACAGTATTGTACAATAAGAAGCCCACTACATTCTTAAAATGATCTCATCACAGTGAATCATTAGTTCAATTACATTTCACACCACTCAGCCTAAGGCAAGCAGAATCCTACAGGACTCCAAAAATATTAATTCTAGCAAACATGTCTCAGAAACACAAGCAAGTACTGCCAATTTCCACACGTTCTCTGTCTCTAAAGTATTAGCTGGTATCTGACTATGTTGTTTCTTAACTGAAAATGCATTTCCATTCAATTTTACATTGTAAAATGAGGCTATTCCACAATAAAAATACCAAAATAAGCAGAGTGCAGTGCCAGTATCTATTAGAATATTCAAGAAGCATACCTTCACATGCTAGTACATCACAAACCTGTGAAACAGAAATGTAAATACTAGTATTTACAATAACTAGTTTCTAGTACACAACAATTTTTATGGATTATAAGGCACGTAATCCACACATGATCAGAAGTTCAGCTTACTTTATTAGTGCCAGGGGAATAGCAGTAACTTTTGTACTTTCTAAATATATTAAAAATTTATGCAGTGGATACGCATCAGATTAATTCACCTCTTTTCCTTCATTGTTACATAAATACATATATGTATGTCATACATAATTATTATTTATTTCTGCACACCAAAAGTTGGGTTTAACAGCACCATCTATTTTATATTTATATGAAGGAGGTTCTGGTAAGAGTATCAGTGAACCGGACTGACAGGCACTATGTCCCACCACACCTAAATTTAAATATCTTATTTTTCCCACCCTTGTTAGATTTTTTTCATTTTAAATTAATTAATACATTGAAAGGTTACAGAATTCACCCAGACAGAAGAAAAAAAATTCTGCTGTGTTAACCATTAAGCATACTATATTGCAGTGTACAAAGTACTTATTTTTAAATCAATGTATGTGCTAATCATCAAACTTCTTTGATAGTTGAATATTCTAGACTTTTGTTTGTTTCCTATGAAAAAGGTTTTAGTTGCCAATTGCCAGTAAACTCTTTTGAAAGGAGATAATACAGCATTCTTTAGCAAAGTTTCAATGCAGTATTAAAAAATCTAGAATACACTAAATTACTCTTCTGTTACCCATTATTCAGACAAAATACCTCCAACATACAGCTAAGAACAATCAGCTTCTGTCTTAAAATGTTCCAGCCTTAGAAGAGCTGGATTCCACTCCTACTTCACACATTCTGCCATAATATCACTGAATGTATTTGTCTTACACCAAGAGGAAAGAAGAATCTGACTCTATAATTACCATCTGCTTTTTCTACTTCACAGAACACTTGTGCAATTCAAGAAGCAAAATTAAACCCAGGGTTTGGGTTTTGTTTTGGTGGGGGAAGGCAAAAAAAAAAAAAAAAAAGGGAAAAAATCCCCATACTAACTGATTAACAGGAAAATCAGAATCACTCAGAGCCAATAAGTGTTAAATAAGAAGGATGTGAAGAAGGTGAAGAGTACAGGTCCAGCGGAAAAGAGCAGAAGGCAGGAGGAAGTGCTCTAAAGCAGCTACAGCATTCAGGACCACAGAAAGGTGGAGGGCAATATGCACTTCCTGTGGAAAAATTATTACCTTATTTTTTAGGTTGTAACAGCCAAGAAATTAAGAACTTATCTTTGAATCATTGAATGTATATGTGGTTGTGCCAAAATTGGGAGGAGAGGGGAGAGCAAGATGAATAGCAAATCCAGAAAAGGCTTTTGATATAACAAAATATACACAGAAGAAATGACAAACGAAAAGCGTGCACTATTCTATTACCTCTTTTCCTACAGATAAAGTACGAAGTACACACAGAGTACAAGCATTACAAGAAAAGACCTGAAAGGTTCAGTATCTGCTCCCACTGATACGTTTTAAAATGTGCTACTGAATTTCCTTTAGTCAGATAACGTTAGTTCATCTGGATGCTTTGAGTGTGTTTCACTACCACAGTATGTTTTCAACTACTGCTTCTTTATCACAGTTTAATTATTTTTGTAGAGTAATAAATTGAAGGAGATATATCATTAGGCATCTTTATATTCTTTGCTAAAATGACACTTTGGTGATTATTATAAATTGAAACAGAATGGGAGAAATCTCTTCTTGGGTATTTACTTTATAGATTTCTGTATCATCTTGTTTTCCTATTTTACAAAGAAATTCTCACACCATGAAAAGAAATTTACTCGAAATGAAAAAACAGAAGATTTACAGCGAAAGTTGTATGATAGGTACACAACCTGAAATTATTAAACTGATTCTTTTTATACTTTGAATGAATTGTATCTTTTGCATATAGACATTTCTATATCCCCATTCTGATTCCTGACACTGCAGCCAGGCAAGCAGGCAGGCAGGCTGAGAGCACAAAGCTGTTGGCACACAGCACACTCTCGTTTCCTTTCCAAGATCAGTTTTTGGAAATACACTTTTGGTTTCTGTTACCCTGATACGATCTCTAACTTCCTACCGTATATTGTAACAGTTTAACCTGATACCATATCTAATAAACAAATCAATGTCACTGCTAAAACAACATTGCTGTAAAATCTGTCACTCTGGTTATGTCAGACTGCTATTAACATAGCTGTATTAGCACAGTTTTACTTTTAACTGTACCAGGAACTCTCACAATCTGTTGTGAGATCTTACTTCAAATTAAACTCAATTTCAACTCAATTAGTAGGGGGAAAAAAACCACAGTGACTTATTGCTACTCTACACCAGTTTTCCAAATTTTATTTCAAGACATTTTTCATAAATACCTGCTGCAAATAGAGAGAAGAAGGGATAAGTAGAAAAGGACAGCTTCCCACGTCAGTAAATTATTACAAATATCAGTGATAATTTGTATACTAGACCACATTTACAATGGGCTGAAAACACGCTTAAGGCAAAAGAAAATAAGAAAGAAACACTATTTGCATACCTATGATACATATGATATGTATCATCACAAAATAAAAGGTGAGTGTGAGCACTGCTGTTGTAAAACACCTTAATAATAATGAGGAAGATTATTACTCCTGCTAAGAGCTCTAATAGCTAGTAAGTGAGAGCTATCAATGAATGAGAACAAACAAAACAAAAGATGTGAAAATTGGTTAATGAGAAGCTCAATATAACCCAGAAATGTGCACCTGAAGCCCAGAAAGTCAACTGTATCAAAGGAATCTGGCTGCAGAAAGAGGCAGGTGATGCTCCCTCTACTCTTCTCTCATGAGACCCCACCTGGACTGCTGTGTCCTGCCCTGGGGTCCCAACCCATGAAACATGCTGACCTGTTGGAGTGAGTCCGGGGGGCCACGGAGACATCAGAGGGCTGGAGCAACTCTCCAATGAAGACATCTGAGAGTTGGGGTAGTTCAGCCTGGAGAAGAGAAGGTTCTGAGGAGACCTCAGAGTGCCTAAAAGACAGCTTTTTTACAAGAGTACGTCATGACAGGACAAGGGGGAATGGCTTCAAATCGAAACAGGGCAAGTTTAGATTAGATACTGGGAATTAATTCTTTTCTGTGAGGGTGGTGAGGCACTGGAATAGGCTGCCCAGAGAAGCTGTGGAACCTCCATCCCTGGAAGTGTTCAAGGCTAGGCTGGATGGGGCTTTGAGTAACCTGGGATAGTGAAAGGTATCTAAGCTCATGGCAGGGGCGTGGAAGTAGATGGTCTTTAGGATTCCCTTCCAAACTAAACCCTTCTGTGATTCTATGAAGAGAAACTGTGCGTAAAGATTATATTATGGACATAGAACCTTCTATGGTCAAAATTATTAAAATAGAGGTATATCTCATCTGCACTTACATCAAACAGGGATGAAGTACAAAAAAGTGCACATGAAGACAAGTTAAAGATATCTTAAAAAAGATTAATATATTCAGAAGCTTCTAATAAATCTTGACTCAGTTTTACAGCATACAGTGAAGATTCCAGAGCGGTTTAAATAAACTAGGATAGAAGTGGGAAATTTTTGATTCAGTTGCTGATTTTTTCTTGTGTCCCAAATTTTTTTTCAGTCAAAAGTTTCTACAACTCTAGTTTGCAAATTAGGTCTGCTAAAACTGGGCAAGGGGGGAATTTTTGAAATAGCAGACAACCTGGCAGAGAAACAGTATGTTCTCAAAATAATAGGAAGTTCCTTCTTTAATGAGGTTAGGTTTCCACATTTTTCCCTGAGATTACATGAAAAAGGTATGAGACCCTTCTGAAGGTCTACCTTTAAGATAATAAAACCAGTAATCAGATTTAGTGCCTGTGAATAATTGAAGGTTGGACCTAAAAGGTAAACATATAAGACAACTAGACTGCTTTTGTTTTAAACAATAACTGAAAAGAGTTGATAAAATGCTTAAACAATATTTGAAAATTATGTGCATGAATTGGGTGACAAAGAGGAAAAACTACTCCTGTGAAAACAGCCTATTTTTAAAGCTGTTTCCTATGAAGAATGAAATCTTACTCTACACTTCTCATTACCTTGTGTTACATACAGAAACACCTTTATTGATCTTTTAGGCGAGACAATAGAAACAATAGTTATGGGGATAAGTAGTAACAATAGGTACAGGGATACTGGCTCACATCCAGGGCCTGAACAAAGATTAGTCTTCAGTCTTCTTTTCACAGCTACTTGGTTAGACTTTTTTAACCAGAACTGCCTATACTTTAATCATAAATTAACAGAATAAAATTGGTTATTATGTTTAAAATTTGAACAACCAGTATTTACTTGAGGAATTAAAACAAAATTGTGCATATAATCCAATTTTTCAATTGTTTTACACTTCTGAATTTTCCAGGCCTCATTTTCCAGTCCTTAGCTCTTGCCATTTCTTTCCCTGTTAATCTAAGAGCCCTTCTGTGGTCCTTTATTTTCTCCCCATGAATGCACCTCTACAGTCTTAATCTTCAAGAAAAATAGCCCACTTAATCGCTCACTGTGACATGCATAATTGCATTTATTCACAGGTAACCACAAAACTGTTTTTATCTGTAGAGCACAATTCCCTACACCATTTGCACAAGTACAGATTTGTTTGACATAGCTGCCTGAATACAAGAACAGAAACAACATTGGTAAAGCAATCCCAGCAAGGACATGGTCCAATTCCAAAGATTTACAGTTTATTTACCCCTGTTCCTCTCTTCTAGCTCCCCTAGTAACAAAATCATCTACTAAGAATGTAGAGCAACTGTGAAGTAAGGAGAATATGGCTTATTTAAATACCCACTTTTGGGGAACAATAACTTAAAGGGAGGTTTAAGTCATCTAAATTTATGCACATAAATCTATAATGCATCTACACAATTTCTTTAATCAATTCAATACGCAAAACACACAAATTTGTTTGACAACATGTATTTTCAATAAAAAGGTAATTGGCTATCATTAATTCAGCTTTACACCCCTGAATTCTTCTTTCAAATGAATTCAACTTGCCTACTATTTTTTGAGTAGTTTTGTATCTACTTGACATTGATCTCAACAGAAATACCATCTCCTTCTGAATGCTGGAACAACACAAGTTGGACTTTCTCCTTCCCCATTCAGTAAGGAATTATAAACTAATGCCTCTGGGAACTTAGCACTTTTTGTGTAACATCCTCGTTAATTGTTGGTATCCTTTCTCTATGGAAGAACAAATTAACCTGCCTTCAAAGAGAAAACAAGGGCACTTAATGAAAAATCCTCCTATTCTTATCTTTATGGACAATCTGGAAACAAGTATATTAATAAGTTTATTCCATGATAGGTGGCTTTCCGATTCCAGTTAGTCATAGATTTTTTTTTTCTGCAGTATTTTAAATTTTTCATATCTATACTCTATATTTGCAATTAATGCATTCAGTGGTATTTATACATTGTTGTGTAATGGTAGTTGTTGTCTTTGCTTTGTCACTACACTAGAATAGGCCTTAAGCCAGGAGTACCTTCTTTCTTCATTGCCAAAAAGCCAGTATTGAACAATCTAATATTGTCTTCTCAGCAAGCTTTTAGCTTTCAAGCTTGGCTAAATACATTTGACCCACCTACTGAAGATCCTCTGCAATGGAAAATTAACTCTTTCAAAATGAAACACTGAATACTGGGTCTATTTTATCAGTTTTCCTTATGCATCACAACTTGCCACTCTGGCAACAGGCGGCTTCCAAATCCAACAGGTTTGTTTATTATAAGAGAACACACAGTACCATTTCCTGTGTTAGAAATGGGTGACTTTTAAGCTCTGGCTGCAGAGGACAAGTAATCTGGGCTCCCAATTCTGTTCTTCCACACATTTCAGAAACATGCAATGATTTGGTTTTTCTGGTTTAATTCAGTGGGTTGTGAAAGTAACATCTTTTGAATTTTGTTAGCTGACTTTCAGATCTATATGCATTTACCGGTAATTCTACCAAAACTTCTCATTCTACTATCCTCAATGAAATTTTCTGAAAATTATTTGCTACTGCCACTATTTGATCTTCTAGCAATCATTCTAACACAATGCCCACTTCTTTCCTTAGTCACCAGAAGTGACCTGTCCATTTTATCGATTTCTGTTCTCTCTCACTCTATTGCTGAACCTGTTTGTTGAAAAAGAAATAAAAACCACTCTGTCTTCTCAGATATACAATATTGAAGTGTTATTTCTGAATGAACCAGGTTCTTCTTCTGTTCAACCCCTGGGTTACATACTAATAAGTGCTTTCAGCAAAAAGACAAAGATCAATATTAGAAACTGCTTCTCAGTGTTATTTCTTTGACCACTAAATGCCTGATTTCACCACTGGCCATAGATAAACAAAACTCAGCTATCCTCAGCCAGCATCCCTAGAAAAAACGTGTGACATTTCTCCACACCTTCCCATGGACAAGTGATCATCTGTTGAACTCAAACCACCAAGTCTGGTCACCTTAACAGATCACTACTCTAGTTCTGGGAGCACTAATCTGCAGTTTACTATTAAATCTCCAACTATATAAATTTACAGAAAGAGGGAACAGAGAAAGTTGTAAGCGCCAGTTCCTACCAGAGCTTTGGACAGTGCCTATGCATACTTAGCCAGAAATATAAAACTGCCATTTCCTTGCAGAACGTCCACCCAGAGTAGAATAGACAACTGGATCCATATTGTAACTAGAAAACTAAATTTTCCCATGGTAGTCATTTGTGTCACCAACTTAAGAGCTCTAGCTCTTCACTGTTTACTTAAACTTTTATGCCTGTTGAAATACAGTAAGAATAAACCACAAATTTAGAGATGACATCTCTCTTTTTTGTTGATACCCCTGCATTCATTTATTGTTTGGAATTATGTCATTCAACTTGCCTTTTCCTTTGTGACCATATTCTCTACTCATACTCTCTACAATGTATTTATAATTTATGAGCTGCAAAAATATATCTCAAAGACTCACCGCTAACCTCTGTGTACCTTCCTTTCAGTCAAAAATACTTCTTTAAACTTTGATTTTCATCTTTGGTCTGGTCAAGTTTTTGTTTTTTTTTTTTAAATTAATACAGAGCTTTCAAAGTCAGTGCACAAAAATTACTAGATTCAGAAGCAGACAGAGCTTGCAGACATCTTTTGGTCTTGCTAGTTTTTGTATGTCACCTGGAAACAGAAACCCAGAGTTTTTCTTTCTACTTTTAATTATGTAGTTCTATTGAGAAAGTGTGATGATCCAGGAACAATACTTGGTCTCAAAACTCAAAGATGCCCTAGGATCCGTACTAGTTACACAATCATAACGGCTTCAAACCAATTAAAAATTTAAAAAAACTTCCTCTGAATTTGTATTTACCCTGAACACAAGCATTCATAAATACAAGCCTATCTGTGTTGCTGGTTCTCTTACATCCTTTTCTATCTCCACTCTTATGACACACCTTAGATAACAAATACAAAAATACTTACTGTTCAAACACTTGAAAAGATCAAAGGGTAAAGTATAAACAAGGTCCAAACTTTGTTGGAATGCCATCCTTCTGGCAGGGAACAAATATGCCTTAACAGCAAAACAGAAACAGGCTTGGTTTAATTTCTTTCTGCTCTATGGGGGATACTTTGAGAAGAGAGTAGAAGGAGAATTTTGTAATTAGAGAGACAGAATATAAGTACAGTTTTCAGATTTTAGAATGACACATTTAAAGTCACTAATTGCAAAATAAGCAAACAAAAATTGGAAAAAAAAAAGAACTATGAGACCTGGCCTTTACATTTAAACTTATTAATGAGAAAAGATAGGATGGTGTAACTGCCAAGATCTTCTTCCATAATTTCCCTTTTCATCACTCCTTCTATTCTTCATTTCCAACCAGCTCTTCTTTCAAAATTCCCAAGTTCCTTTTTTCAGCATTAGGTGACACTTCAAACCCCAGATATATCCTCCAGCTCGCAAAACCGCAGACCATCTGATGTATTACCAAAGCAAATGGAAAACACTGCAGTCACAGTAATTTTAAGAAATAAGAAGTACTGGCTTAATCTCAAACACTGAACTGAATGTGCTACCAATGCAAACACTATTTTGCCTCATGTGCCTGTCCATACATAGTTTAAATGCATAATAATTTATCAACTGCATGATGAGTGCAGTTATTCTTCTGTCCTGACAATAATTCATCTCCAAGCAGAAAACACTTTGTGGCAGTCGATCACATTCCCCCTCCCCTTCCTCAGTTTTTGTCCACTATCATTTCTTTCCCCACTGGAGTCCTCTGAACGGTTAGAAGCTAATAAATCAAGAGCTGTCAGGCCCTAGATTGTACCTGTACCTGCTAAAGCCTAGCTTAATGTAATACTGGCCTACAACCAAAACTTCTATACATTAGGTCATACAATAACAGTCATAACTGATTCTAATAATGAAATAGCAGCAATAAGATTTAGGGAACAGATGACAGGTAGTTGGAAAGAGTAAAGCTTTCCAGAAATATAAGGAACAAAAGGTGTGGACATCTGTAACTGAAAAAGAAAAAAGCAAAAGACAGAAAATCAAATACAAGCCTTTGATGGGCCTGGAACATGGATAAAAACTTTTGGAAATACTCCACATGCTACAGCAAAAGCAATTTGAACACACCATAATTAACTTCTGACAGAGCCTTACTACTGGGCTGTCAATAACGTATCACTTGGAACAGGTCAACACCACAGCAGAAAGTGGATTACTAAACCCATTTTAAAACATCTGACACACAGCCTTCCAACAAAGTCTGTGTGCTCAAGACTAAAATTACCAAATACCTAACAGTATGGTAAAATCAAAATTTTTAAGTAGTTACAGCTAAAAGATTAATCTCATCCATACCAGAAATCAACGTAACGCTTGCATGAAAAAACAGTTTCACGTAATATGGCAAACTTGAAACTTGTTTGCCGTTGTTTAAAGGAAACTAGGCATGAAGAAATCCCAGAATTACAATTATACTTGGATTCTTTTTCTTGAACTCTATGCATAAAGAAAACTAAATTCCAAACCCTGGTAATTTAAAGGAAATGTTGAAAAGCAAAGTTGCAAAAGAATTCTTTTCTTGCATGAATTCAAACTTTAGTCTTTTCTCTCATGTGTCTGTAATTACCTAGTGTCTTCTATTCGCTATCTTTCTAATGGTAAGAAAAAGAATGCATGCCAGAGATTAGGTTAAACATGCAAAATATTTATGTAAAATGCTTTGTCTAACATCAGGTTTCCAAGCTAGGAATCCTAGTCGCAGCAAAACACAATTTAATGGTAAAATCTATGCTCTGTCTGACTTGCTCAAAGAGAATAAAGTGGTCTTACACTATTGGGCTCTTAATAATAGAAGATTGTTTTAAATTTTGAAAGTCATTCTAAGTTAATTTGGTATCCAACAGTCAACAGTTCAAATTAACAGACTTCTTACATACTATCAAGATTCTTCTTTATTTCAAAAGCCAACAAGAAAAAAATTGCCATTCCCACCAAAAAGGGTTGTTTGTTTTGTTTTTTTTTTGCCTGGAATATTACAAATAAAATTTGCACATCACATTTTTTGAGAAATCTTCCATCTTATGGTAACAGAATCTCACGAAAAACGTAACAACAACATAAAACTGAAGAACATGGAGATGACATTCAGCTACAGAAAAGCAGAGTATTTTTAAGTCCAGGGCATTTCAGTGAAGGTCTGGCAGTGTTACTGCTAACACCATTGGGGACAATGAAGAAAAATGTTTTAGCAGGATATTTACACTTCCCATGGGTGCAGATGCACCACCTGAAGCAGCAGCATTAATGCAGATGGCTCTGAGCCAGTAATACAATTCAGTCATTCTCAGCAAGACTAATTACCCCAGGCAAAGAGTCATGCAATCAAAGCCATGTAATTTCTATTAATCAAATCAGTTCACTTACCCCTACAGAACAATTGTGGTGCACAGATATATGTTATATTATTTTGGAGGACATTAGGTATTGCACAAGGCAGCAAATTGTAAGGCATCTCAGTTCCTAAGCAAAAGTACTATGGAAGCAACATTTCCCTCAAGTTTGAAGTGTGTTGATTCTCACGAGAAACTGTGCTCTGTGTAGTAGCAGTGAAATACATCACTGACATGACAGTAACCAACTCCATCCTCACTTTAACAGCAGTCAACACAAGATCTAGTTTGGCAATCATACACTGTAAATTACTGCTTGGAATAGGAAAAAAAAAAAATTAAGTTAATCACTGAACAGGATACAGGAAGAAGGCGGCAGTGAAAGAGAGCTGCCACAGTATCCATGGCAGGTGTTCAGACAGTTTACCATTGCAAGTTTAGTAATACTTGTGTACAGATACATAACACATATTTGAATGTTACTGCAAAAACTGTAGCAGCTAAAATGAAACAGCTTTTAGACAACAATATTTAACCTGAGGAATAAATATTGCAGTCAGCCAATCTGCAATCACTTCAGAGTAAGTCACTGTGTATTAGATAGACTATTCATGCTATTTTAATACTCAATTAATAAGGTACACCTGTGGAAACCACAGATAAAGGTAATTCCACCTTGCAATAGATAGGGCTAACTGGTATAAAAAAAACTAGTTTAATACTTACTACTAAAATAACAAATTAAAACTGTTGTTTACTGAATACTAACTAGTAGTGCTTAGTATTTTGATAAACACAAAACAGTATTCATCACTCATCCCAAATACTAAAAAACTGAAAGAGAAATAAAGTAACATCATTCTTAAAAACAGTTGGACAGCTTGTCTTCTTTCCCAGCAAAGGGGGAAAAAATTAGATACAGGACACTAACATTCACATAGTCAGTATTACCTTCCTATTCTTGCTCACTGCATTTTCCTAGACCAGACTGACATTAATAGCTTTTGAGGGTCAGTTTTTGCAGCACTCAAGTATCACAATGAACTATGTGAAGTTTATATGAATGTCAGTCACAACCAGAAGAGAAGTAATTGTGTCAGATGGTTGAGCTGAAGGTCTTTGAGGAGATTTATCTATCTCATCTAAAGGAATGATAAGAAGAGGCTGAAATGATGGCATGAAATTTCCAGTCACAGTGTCCTAATAATATTCCAGGTGGTAACTGGGAACAATGCCCAACAAACCAACTTGTGAAGAACAATCCACATTAAGCATTCCAATAAAAAAAACAAAACCAAAACCAAAACCAAACAAAGAAAGCCCCAACCAACCAAAAAAAAAAAAAAAAAAAAAAATGGAGAAGGAGGGGAAGATCTCCAAGAGACACAAAGGACTGGGAGCAGATCAACTACCAAGTCCTACTTCAAGGCAAAATCATCTCTATCTAATTATCCCTGCTTATTGTAGAGGAGTTGAACTAGATCAGCTTTAAAGGTTCCTTCTAACACAAGCTATTCCATGACTATATGATTTCATTCCTGGTACATGCTTTGTCTAAAACATGTCTAAAAAGGCTTCAGATACAACTTCACAGCTCCCCTGAAATTATCATTTCTGGTAGAACTCTTTCCTAACATTTTAGAAAAAAAAATTCCTTTGCTTAATTTCAGACCCATTACTTACTGTTTCAATCACAATGCATATGGAGAGCCACTTTCTCCCCATCTGAAAAAACTTTGTTTATCTGAAGAACATTACTCTCCCTCTCACACCCCTCTTCTCCAAACCAGAGCCACACACTTCCAGTTCCTTCACCCACTGACCATCCTCAAGACCTTCAGCCACCATTGCTGCTGTGCTTAGGAGTTTCTCCAGTTAACCTACATCTTTCTTCAATGAGGTGCCTCAAAAAGGATTTGATAATCTGTTTGAAGCATGAATAAAAGATTATTTTCAAGTGCCTTGTGCACGACATCCTTCCTCACAAAAATCAGCACAATTGCCAACGATGTCACACTGCTACAAAAATAAATGAACAAGGGGCTTGTACTCAGTTTCTGTGGAACTCTCAACCCTCTCTGCAGAACTGTAATCCATACAGTAATTTCTCCTGTTACCCCTCTTAACTATAACTATTTATTGTGAGGACTTAGCACTTGTCTGAAAGAGAAATAAAATCAGTAAGACATATCTCCAATTCACTAAGAATATTCTTCATTCTAATCCTGTTTCCCAGCATACATTTCCATTCTTCTCTGTTTGATTACTGCTAGGAAATTTAATAAGGATATATGCCATATAACATCACTCAAATCATTAATGAAAATACACGCCAGCTACAGAACATGTTCTAACAACACCCTGCTTGATATATTGCTGGGCAAGTGAACAACAGACGAAGGTTTTTGGGGTACAGCTTTCTCCAAACTTCTTCATACACTGCATGACATTTTCATCTGGATTCTATTGCTGATCCCGCTAGTGTGACACGGTGTCAAGAGCCCTATTTAAATCAATGGTGTCAAGAGCCCTATTTAAATCAAACTACAAGACAGTCATTGATCTCTCTAGTCCCAAGGCCTGTTATGCTGCCAACAAAGAAAATACAGTTGTTAAACAGGATTCATTCTTGATAAAGCTGTGTGTCCTACTATTTAACAGCAATTTTATATAGACTCCAACAAATAATTTATCTGTTCTAAAATTCCTTTGCTTAAGGAAGTCAGGTTAGTTTAAATTATCTAAAATAGGTGACAGTAAGGTCTATTTTCAATAAAACAAGCTCTCCATTACATTCTGGAATCTAATCTCTCCCCCCAGAATTCACAAAGATGATCACTAAGAAGAAGATTACTCTGAAAAGCATCTGAGATACATTAGGATGCATATACATATTATTCATATTTGTATTTATGAATATTATAAATGTTTATATACATACATATGCTATTATATACACGCGTATATACATATACATATACATGCTATATATACATATAGAAAGGAACATGCTCTCTTTTCCATGAAATAGGCACATCAGCAACAGAGAACAAGAAAGAAAAAATACTTTTTAGGCTTATAAAATTTGGGAAGATATTGCTCTATTTAATGGCATTTTCAAAGATGAGGAAAACACAGATCATGTTGTCTCCCTCTATCAAGCACTATTTTGTGTTAGTGTATGAAACAAACTAGGTGATGAGCTGTAGTACCAAAGATAACTTCACATCTTTACAATAGTGTTCTCTTTCAGTGCAATCTTCAGGGTACTACATGTAGCAACAATACCAGAAAAGTGCACTGACACAGAGAAACCCACATAGTGGAAAAGACAAAGTCGCACAATGCAAACCATATTATGATAGGCATTTTCCTCCTTTCTCCTTCCTTTGTCTCTAATTCTACTATAACAGACATATCAGCTTTATCCAAGCTTTTTCTTTTTTAAATCATGTATGATCCATATTGTTTACCCTAGAAAAGTGATAAGTCAAATTTATTTCTAGCCTCAAATATCTTTCATTTCCAAGATTACTGTTACCATTGTGCAGATGTCACTAGTTCCGGGGTATACTTCAGAAGATCAGGCTACCAACACCTATATTACACCAGCTACAAAGAGGCCTTCCACACACAGCTAAAATTTTTTTCTCAAATTGTATTTCACCCAGCACCATGCATTACCTAACTAATTTCAGTTTTCTCCAGCCCAGAAACACTTCTTCACAAGCTGTATTTCTTCTAATTTCTCTTAAATCTTGTATTGTGATGGTAAGGTCAAAAAACTGTCCTAGGTAAGTTATGTTCCCTCCATATAAATGATTTTGCTGGTTCTAGCAAGGACAGAGTTAATTTTCTTCATAGCAGCTGATAGGGGCTATGTTTTGCATTTGTGCTGGAAGTAGTGTTGACAGCACAGAGATGTTTTCATTATTGCTAAGCATGACTTAGAGTCAAGTCCTTTTCTGCCTCTCACCCCACTCCATCAGTGAGGAGACTGGGAGTACACAAGAAGTTGGGAGAGGACACAGGTCAGCTGAGCCCAACTGATCCAAGGGATATTCCATCCCATACAGTCATACTCAGCATGTAAAGCTGGGGGAGGAAGGAGGAAGAGAGGGAGATTTGGAGTGATGGTGTTTGTGTCCGCATCTAATGGAGCCCTGCTTTCCAAGGTACTGCTGAACACTGCCTGCCCATTAGAAATGGTGACTGAATTCCTTGTTTTGCTCTTCTTGCATGCCTGGCTTTTGCTTTACCTGTTTTTATATCAGCCCATGGATATTCTCACTTTACTCATCCAATTCTCTGCCCACCCCACCTCCACTCACGGATGAGCAAGCAAGAGGATGCATGGGCTTGGCTGCTGGCTGGGGTTAAACCACAACTAGCACACAATACATATGTAGCATTTTCTCCATTTCAGCTACACTTCAATAACCAACCATATTTTGTTATTTCTTTAGAAGTATTTAGCTTTAAAGTAAGGTCATAGCTCTATCTTTGCCCATCTTCTCTTAAATTACATGGAAGGTTATGTTTTCCTGGAATAACATCTATACTGAAGATACCTGAAACTGTATTTTAATAGACCCATTCGCCTTCATTTTATGACTGCACATCTTAGTCACAGACTAAGTTTACAAAAGAGCAAAACTGTACCTGGTGCAAGAACCTCCACTTAAATATTATATACTCAGAAGAACATTTAAGCCAACAGATTTACTTGCTGAGACATAAATTATAATACAAGCATATATAGAGATGAGGAATTTATTACCATTAAAAGAAGTCTAGGCATTTATACGAATAATGATGACACCATTTATAAGTATTTAACCTGGAAAAGAGGGAAATCCTTTGCTGTCCAAAACTCTGTAACTGACAGATGGATTAGTCTGTCCACATTAAACTGGCCTTTCGCTGTACAACTCAGAATTTTTTCATCTCCATCTGGTAAGTTACCAGCCATTGTTAAAGACAGTAATTTCTGTATACCCACATGGAAGACAGCTGATGTTTTAATGCCTGCAAAATTTCTTTTGTGAAAGGGAACTACATATAGTGCACCATTTTCTTGTCACATTCTATTATTTAATCTTGCTTAGGAATGTTTCTTTTTCACTTTATAAAATATTTGTATTTAAATACTTCCAAGAAGCATAGTCAGGGCATATAATTCACAACATTAGGCACTGCATGACATCTGAATATTGGCACTTGTTTTACCTATATAAACACTGAATTGGATTGTGTTATACAAAACCTTAGCACTAGAGAAACAGCTAATTGCTTATTCTACTTTGCTAGAGAACCCACAGTATGTTGGAAGGTAAAACAGTTGCAGAAGTCTGGGGTTAAATTTTCTATAAATATATATATACACATATACAGACACAGAACTCACTTTTAATCTCTAAAACTACATAGGAAATTAGGTTTTCTTTTTACTGTGCCAAAGTGTGAAGTTAATTCCAAAGAATGTGAAACTCCAGCACAGAGGAATTTCAGATCTACTTCAGCTCTAAGTAGAGATCTCGGTCAAAATATTACCAAATGCTTTAAGAGAAAGCATATTCTTAACATCATAAACTGAAGCTGGAGATCTGCAGACTACTAGCAACTTTAGGCATCCAGAAAAAATCCACTTCTCAGTAAAAGCTACTGTTTCTTTTACTTCCTCTAACTGACCCCATATTTCTGCCTAATTCAAATATTTTGTATGTTTACCATAGCCTTTCCCATCACTGCAAAATAAACTTCAATACACAACTAAGTAAAAGTTGTGATTGAACTAACATAGATTAGCTACAGGAATATATGTTAAATACATACCTAAACGCACACATTTGCGTCCCCCAAACATACACACAGAGGTAGCAGTACAGAAAAAAAACTTGACAGTTATCTCAAGATTCTACCCAGAGCACCTTAGAAGCAATGGAAGGTATCTTCTACCACAGCAGGTACAAAGCTTTCACAGTAATATCACAGGGCTGAGTTTGACAAAACAGAAATTCTTATTCTGCACCACGTGTACAACAGAAAGGTAATAAACAATGGAATGATTTTTTTCTTTGAATAAGAGATGAAAGGGATATTCAGGAATATCTGGCTAAAACCACAGATCAGTATTCATCTTGGACATGAAAGCAAGCCTCTGTGACAGAGAGGTCTCTATCCAATACCAGGCTTTCACACCACTCATGTCTACCACCTATTTACTGCCATCAGATGCTGCAGTTATTTCCCCAGGCCTCCCAAAGCTTGGGAACTGCCAGTACCCAGTGCTGTTCCCCATGCTTCCCACCCTCCTGACACCACAGAGCACTACATCACATTTCCTATCTTTTTGAAGCACAGCACTTCCACAGCCTTACCCCAAGCCACCACACCCCGAGTGGTCTCCTGCCACACACCACCACCACCTCTGTGCTAGAGATCTCCCACCCATCCCAGTGCTTCCCAAGTCCAGAAGCACAGCACTTCCCCAGCCACATCCCATACCCCAGGCTCCCTGCTGCCTCCCACAGCAGTACCCTGACCCTGAGCCATGCTGACTCCAGCCCCCATGCGCTTTCCTCCCCCTGGAACAGAGCCACTGCACACCCAGCAATCACTGCCTCTCCACACAGGACAGACACCTCCAATCCCCTGCACCAGCATCTGCTCAGGGAGGTGCTCCCATCCACTCAGGAGGCACGGCCAGCTGGGAAGCAAGAAGAATTCAAACCAGCCAAGGCAGTAGAGGTTGACAAAGGACAGATAGCCAAAAATGAAGAAGGGATGCAGATGGAGAGGTAAAAGAGAAGAAAGGAAGAGATAGCAGGAAATAAGATGAAGATAGAAATGGCAGCAGACAAGGTATTTTACCAGGCCATAAACCATCCAGAACTAAGAAATTAAGGACCACAAACCTTGGCTACCCCCATGGACTGTAGGATCAAATTCAAAAGGATTGCCTAAGGGGACACATTTCCCTTCATCTTTAAGAGTAATTACTCAGACTTTGCTAAGCTTCAGGAAAAGGCCAAATATTTGAAAACAAGAAACTCAAAAGTCTGTGGCACTTTGACTAAAGAAAGTGCAAGTTCTTTTTTTCTAAATGGTGAAACAAAAAAATGTAAAGGGAAGAATAGTAGAAAGAAAGAAATCCTAAAAACTACACTAAACATCTCATATTTTACCACTAAATTGTACTAATTTGTTTAATAGGATCTAGCACTCAAATTAATCCCACAATGCCTGCAATCTGGGTAGTTAACAAACAGTATTATTTTATACATTCTGAAGACATAATGGTAGAGCAAAATGGAAAGTAAAAAGTATCAGAAAAAACATTCTACTTTACAATGATACAATTGGTACTTAAGTGCTTCAATCAGATTGCTATACTAAATAAATATATAAACTATCTGTTTGTAACACAGCATCTACTGTGTTTTAAGTCATTGTCTAATAATTTTTTGATCACACAGTATAAAAAGAGCAGTAGTGACAAATATGCAAAATAAACTTCAGGATGATTCTGAATGTTTGATAGTTCAGCCCTCCCACAACCTATTTCTGGAAGCTAGAATTTGAATACCATTAAATCAGAGGAGAAATAGCTGGCAAGATACCATACACAACACCACCAACTGATCTCCAGGACTAATAGGATGCTCCTCAATGCATCCTGCAGCACAGTGTGGAATTTCCCAAGCTACCTCAAGTTCAGAAAACATTCTAACAATGTAACTTGAGCCTTCATGAGAACTACCTCATTATTCTTCCCAGAAGCAAATAAAATAAAGGGTAAATTAGTCACTACTGCAGCAGAATACTTCCAGTATCTGAACTAGGTTAGGTTTCTGTATATCATATCACCTATGGCTTTAATAAAAGTCACAGGGCCAATGCCTTTATTTTAGGACATAAACTGTAATTTAAACTATACCTTACCATTGTGCAATGTCTCCCAAAAGCTAGATATATATCTGCTGCCTCTGAGGGTGTTTCATAGAAATATAAACCAGTAAGGAGTTGCTTCACAAAAAAATTGTTGCTCAAAAGGACACAAGTCATTATCATAGAATTTTCACGTTATTAAATACCTATATCTAGAGAAGTCACATGAAAAAAATGCAAAGGACTAGTAAGTTCTGTCCATGCCATTTCTCAATTTAAATCAGGAAGTAGAAAGCAAGAACCACAGTAAAAAGTTTTGGCTGTTTCTTTAAGTCAAACACTAGTGTGAGTCATGAGAGCACAAGCTAAAAATGTATCTAAAAGTAATTAAGAAGGACTCACCAAGTTCATTGAGACTCTGGGCAGCTTTTGTTATCTCTCTGCTTCCTCCTTGCAGTTGTCCTTGAAGTCTCTTACTGAGATACAAGATGCGTATTATCCTCCGCAGCAAGTCACAGGCAGCCTGCAGGGACATCGTGGCATTAGGGAATATTATCAGTATATTACAATCACATAACACCAGTACTCAAATGTGGAAACAACTTAACAAAAAAAGGAAATGTGAATGTGAATAAAAACAAGGAACTTTAGAACACTGAAATCCATTTTTTCCAAAAATTTTTAATATGATTCTATGTCCCATAGACCAAGACTTTCAGAAGCTGCTAATTACATTCATGGAGCTACTGAGATTCTGTCACTACCCACACAAAAAACAAAGGAAACTCAGAATCCCATGACAGAGGTATGTTCTCTTTTTAATTAGAAGTGAGCCTTTACCTTGTGCATCTCTCCTTAATACTCCACCCCTCTTTAAGCTTTAGCAAAGTTAAGAAGTTGGCTTTGCCAATCAAATACTCATCCAAAAGAAGCAAAATGGCACTTACTTCAGAAGACAATAAAACTTAAAAGACTAAATTGTTATTACAGATATTGACTCATGGTAGGCATATATGGAAAAACTAATTCTCAGCAGAACTTTCAGAAGGCCAGTTACCTTCATTCAGACAATTGTTAGTTCATTCTTTCATGTGCTTATTAAAATACATGGCATTCTTGGTTAAAAATTAGGAACATGGACATAGACATAAATTTTTAGGAACCATATTCATGTGTGTTTTTGTTAGCACCAAATTAGAATAAGAGGCATTGCTGACATCTGAATCAAGTATAATAGTTTCATAGCTTTTCACTCAACTAATATATTGAAATACATGCAATGGGAACAGCAACCTTCTGGAGTGGGTAACAACTAAAATAGAATTCAGAAATACCACTCAGATTTCAGTCATAGGTACAGTCCAACATTTGCAATCTGAACAAGGGTGGCAAGTGGAAATTTGGAACAAGTATGACATAGTTGTTTGGAGTTATTTTCCCTGCTACAGAAAGCAGGGAAAAGTCTCCTGAAATATTAACCTCAAGGATATCAAAATTAATTTTAAATCATTTAAAAAAAATATTTAGTACCCAACAAGGCTTAGAACCTCTTTTTCAGATTCAAGTTCATTTATGGAAAACTAATGTTGAAGTGCACATATGAAAACATGTACAAGTGAATAATTTCAACCAATATCCACAGCAGACAGTACAACCTGGCAGTCTCTTCCCTATGCCAGCACAAACAAACAAATCCACAAATATTTATAATTCAATTTCATTAAACATCTAGATAGAACAAAAAGGAAAAATTAGAAAAAAATCCACTGAGGCAAATCAGGGAAAGCCCAGTTACTCTGACTGCTTTGGGCTCTCTATCACAGTCTGAAGTGCAAGTTTTCAAAGTGTTCTGTGACAACTTAACCACATGATTTCTATTACACTTAGTGAGAACTAAGTGGGGCTTATCCTGCTTTGAGAGATTAATGTATTAGTTTTTATTAATTCATTTCTTTAATTAGAAAAATCTTGATCCACATATCACTTTCATATCTGTGAACTAAATTTCTGCAAGATTAATCAAAAATAGCTTTTAACATAGAGCACTATGCTTCACCAAATAAGAGGGCATAGTATTGCTACTTATATATATATATATATATATATATATAAAATATAATAATTTGTGTACCTCTAATTTTTTTCCCCAAGAATTCACCTTCTGTTATTTTTGAACCATCTTTTACTTTACAAGCCAAAAGATTATTTCTTTTTCATTGAATTGTTACTTATTATTTCCTGTCCCAAGAAACAGTCTTTTAAAAGAGAGTAAGAGATGGAAAAAGTAACATTTAGATACAAGAGCAAAAAAAATTGTTTTAATTTCTGTCCCTGGGAATTAATAAGAGGAAAAAAATCCAAAGACACTGAAAATGCACTCTAAATTTTGTAGTGATTTCTACTGCACTGTACCCTTGAGAAAGATTCTATTTCACTCAAGTATTTTCATTTATGTGAGCTGTCCAACTTAATAAAACACACACTCAGAGCAAAAGAATGCTATATATAAGGACATGTAACAGAAATAAGGAACTGTATCTAATGGTGGAGCTGTTCACAGATGCCAGACCCTCTAACCTGACTACCCACAAAACAGAAGTCTGAATTAATTCAGGAAACATTCCCTCCCTGAGTTGATCAATTATGCTTTTATAAAGGAGATGCTTTCATCCAAGAAGGAACGAATTCTACTGTTCAAGCAAGAATTCATTTGGAAAAGGTCAGCAGCCCCAGTTAGTCCAAGTCATTTCAAGTAAAATTAAAAATAAACCCCAATTCTGTTCGAGATTACATATCAGCTGTCTCCTGAAATTTAAAGCAACATGTCAACGATAACAGAAATTATTTCTACAATTTTACAATCAAAAAGTCTTTCGATTTCAAATTTTAAGAAATTACTGAAAGAAGACTATATTAACTATAAAGAGTCACTGGCATGAAAATGTGCCAGTGTGTAGCTCATGTATGCAAGGTAACTGAATGTATATATTTTGTTGTTTATAAAGCCTGAAGAAAGAGGAGACAGTCCACTATCTTCAGACTACATTTACTATTTATTTATAGTAGCATCATGAAGACATCTGCTACTGGTAAATATTTTAAAGTCAGAATAACTTCAAAATACAGAATTATTACATTTTTTTTAATGTTTTGCTCTAATAAAGTTTTTCATACACCAAGACACTGAAACTAAGAGACCATGCAAAAACACTTAGTTAAACAAAACTGCACAGAAAAGAGCCCTCTGAAGGACAAACTCCCTGTCTACACATTTCAGCTGGTAACTGCTCCCACTTAAGTGATCGACTATGGAAAGAGTCAGAAGAGGACAGTATGATTTAAAGCAGGAAGTGAGCTTTTCGAGTCTGCTGCTGCCTTGGGATGTCATGAAGCTCTAAGAGCAGAGCAAGACAAAACATGTACGAGCACATAGCAGAAATTTAGAATTCAGGACTAGATTTGAAGTTTAACAACAAACTTGCAGTGAGAATGTTTAGGAAAAAGCCAGACTATATTAAAAACAATTAAGGATGGCAAAACCTAGCTTTATGCAAGTCAAATATTCCTTTGGTTAGTCAGCAGTCCCACAGCAATCAATGCAGAGGTATTAAATAAAGTACTAAAATAACACCATCACAAGTACAAGAGGCACTGATATATTGTGCATTCCAGCAAAACATACCTGCCAACCCTACAGATTTTGACAGAAGGCAACCTCTTTTACCATCTTTTTCTACCAATTGCAGATCCTCTGATAAAATTCCTAAGTTTGTCAATTCCCAAAACACAAGTCTTGCATTTGGGAGCAATTTCCCATCGTA
Source organism: Parus major (assembly GCF_001522545.3). Classification (NCBI taxonomy): domain Eukaryota; kingdom Metazoa; phylum Chordata; class Aves; order Passeriformes; family Paridae; genus Parus; species Parus major. The sequence goes on from NC_031773.1 coordinate 13,289,564, forward strand.
AGCCCTGCCATCACCAGGAAGTGAATTGCTTGCTGTGCTGTGCCCTTCCTTCCTCAACAAACAAATCCCCCAGGTAAAGGACACCCCAGCAGTGCATTTCTAGAAGGCTGGAGAGCTGCGATTTGACTCAACTCTCTGTAAATTCAGCTTCATTTATTAATTCAGGTGTCTTGACCTTCAACTCCTCCCAGTTGCAACATAAAGTACTCACAAAGTACTGCCAACACAAGAAGGGACAACACAGCTCTTGTGCTCAGAGTCTGACTCTCACTGGCATAGAATCTGGAATCATCATTCCCCTTTCTACAGCGATGCTAAAAGAGCAGTCTGCCAGGCTCCCACTTACTCTGCACCTCTTTTTTCTGATTCACAGCAAAAAAAGTCAGATATTACAAATCCCCTAGCACAGCCTGAATAATGCTGACCCTGGATAGATGCCGCTTTCGACCATGTACAGCTAAGAGGAAGCATCCAAGAAATGCCTTCTAAGTTGAGGGACTCATTCTTCTCAGACATCCTTCTGCAGTCTAACTATCTGTATGGGCAGGGTAGAAATGATCTTCATCTTTAGCCCCCCATTCCCACAACTTTTTCTAGATGCACAACACACCTCAGAGAACAAAAAAATCTGCACCTAACCTGCCACATGGAAGTCATGTGACTTCTGGCAAGTGGCAGTAACAGCTGGAGCTGAAAACAGCAGGAGAAGCATCTGGCCAAACTGGCTGCACAGAGTATTAACAGCTCCCTGCTGAACTTCACTGCTAGTGAAAGTACCATAGAAAACAGAAGTTCAGCCAAGAGATAGTGCAGCTGCTCCACCAGTCCCCCAGACTAGAAACTGCATGAGTCTGCAGCTTCATCTACTCTACAACAGCAGTCACTTGCAGATGGCAATCTACCTGAGCGTATATCCACAGCTCAAAATTCAGCTAAACTTGCAAAGACAAATAGTTCAAACAATAACTCATTAAACACTTGTGGGGCTGGAGCTGTGTTGCATTTCAAACCATAAACTTAACAGAATGCAGACACATGACTCCTGAAGATCTATGGAAAAGTTTTCAACTACTATAAAATTATCAATGGAAGTGCTTGACACTTATCTCACCATCATTGTGATAAGCTCTCTCTCCCTATTCTGTAACAGACATCTACATTCTTCTGTAGACTCCACTTATATTTAAAAGGCAGAGACAACTATGCACCTGGCCTTACAAAACTCCACAACCACAAATAGCTCCTTAAGTTGCATTTTGACTTTTGAAGAAATTTGAAAGAATTTTGAAAAAATTAATTCCCAAACTCTTTATTAAACTGCAGCAAAGTCTGTATTAACTATGGGGCGAAAAGTGTCTTCTACACAACAGCACTAAAACGTTAAATACCAAAATAACACTAACATTTATGAGAATTTAATTAATCTGTGCTCAGATAACCCTCCCCTCTCTTTCCTCCATCTCTACAAAAATTCAATTAGCTAGTGTAAAGGTCAATTTCCTAATTGTGAAATAACACGTGTTCAAAAATGATTTTTTTAAAGTATGATTTTTAATGCAACTTACTTGAAGTTTTGCTAGCTGAGCTGTGCGAGACACTATTTTGTTGTAGGGGTCAATGATTTTGACTCTAATTCTAAAAATAAGAGAAAATTATTTATAGCAGGGTTAATAAACAGCATTACAGAACATAAGAATTTATACTTTCTAATTGCATAATGAATGTCATACCTATCAACAGTGCTTTGTAGAGCACCAATTCTAGTTTGCATCATTTGAAGTACACCTGCAAAATAAAGCAGATTTTTTACATGGAACACTCATCAGCTATAGAAAGAGTTTTTCTTCAAATCACTGTAACTACTGCAGACTACTTTAGCATAAACCAAAAACAATTTACCCCTTTATATCAGAGCATCAGAGAGACCAAAATTGGTAAGCATATTGGGAAATAAACTGAGCAGGTCACTTACTGAATATTATGGAAAATGTATTGGTAGACATATACATAAACCCACAAAATAAATATCACTCCAAATTCCATCATCTGTGAAGTTTAAAATAATAGTTATAGGATGCTTCTTTCTAAGTGAATGCTGATCTTCGGTTCAAATTATATAACCTGATATAAACACCTGAATATAAAAATGGCATAACCTATTTAACACTATTTATTTAACATACTGACTAGGACAAAGAGGACTGAGAAGATAAATAATTCTATTTCAAGGTTTTCTTCCCAGGCATAAGCATCTTTAGCAAAAAGTAAGGTATCAATACCATTCTAAGGTCATCTAATTTAGATTACAAGCAGAGCAAACTACTGTAATCATGTTTGTTCCACATTAGTTTGGCAATGCAGCACAAGGAAAGCCAACAAGCATGCCTGTTCTTTCCTTGGTAAATTGCAAACAAAGTAGTAGGGGACAGGAGTCATTTTTGCAATACAGAATCAGCCTGCTGAGAATTTAATTAAGTTAGACAAACCCAGGCCTATGAAATTATTTTTGTTCCAGTTACTGTTAGCGTTCTAAAACATACTACATCTTTGTAAAGCCCTGTTTACAAGCATGTCATCATTAAATTAGATAATTTATGCAGCATGATAGAGTAAGATGGAAGACAAACAAAACTACTGCTAATAGTTATATTCAGGTTGTTCTGTACTGTGACTATCTCAGTCATTTTGTATAGATATGAAAATTCTTGTCTTCTCCGTATTTTAAAACTATAAACTTACCTTAGTGACAGGCTCCTGTGTTCACTGTTACTTATACATGGTATGGCATGCAATAGACCATGAGGATGAAGATATGAAATACAGTGAAAATCTGGAAAAATAGGGTGCATTGTCTACCCCACACTGCAATAATGGGGGAGGGCCAGTGGCACAACACTGCTGCATCTATGGCTGTAATACTGCTATTAAGCATACAATAGCCCTCCTCTCAGAGGACAGAATAAGGATGGGTGAAAAGACACTCTCCCTCCTCCAACTGCTCTGGAAGATACATGATGATATCATTTAGCCTATCTTAAAATAACAGGTAGCTCAAGATATCTATTGAACTACCTACAGGCAGAAAAGAATATGTAGACCAGAGCTGTGTACCATTAAAAAAGTACACAGGCCTAAAAAAGAGAAGACTCTACAAGCTGGGTGTACTAATTTGAAAATGTTTAATGAGATTCACTTTCACACATCCAAATGACTATGCTGTGAATTAGCTCCATAATCTTCACTTGCTAACTCACTTGATAAATATACCAAGAGCTATGCATTTCTAACTTCACAATTAAAAAATCTGTTGGCATTTATCTTTTCTTTTTCTTACAAATCTTGACTCAGTGTTTCCTTTAAGAGCATAACCTTAAGTAAATGGGAAAATTCCAACAAATTTGAGGTGAACTGAATTTTATGTTTACTTTGCCATATTAGTTGTAAAATATGCATTATTTACCACACCTGCCTTATAGAAATGTTTCCTAACTGACTAGTTGTTTTGAAGTACATCGTTCTTTCCTCAGAGCAATTTCAGGCAGGAATGAATTCAGAAAAAAACATCATTTCAGAAAACAGAATTCCACTGAGTACAAAATGCTGAAGATTGTTACTGGGAGGTATTTATTAATCACAAGATTGACTACACATTCCTGTCTACTTCTTATTTGGAGAATGGGCACATATTTCAGTCTTTTATGCTTGATTCTCCAACTGTGTAAAAAGTTATTCAGGAGCTACCATTACTAGATTAAATAGCCTTTTTTTTTTTAATTTCACAGCTATATGCAATTACTGACACAAAACTGTGTATACTCAAGCAGCTCCAAAGACTAAAGATACAACTATCAGTTACCAGAAACTCTGGTTATGCCAAAACCTGAAAGCAGAAAAGGAACAAAGATAAATTACTTACCAAGTAACAAAGGGGAAAATGGAACATGCTATAGAGATTCTAGCATGTTACAGAGGTAAATATCTGTCTGCACAAAAAAACACAATACCAAACCACATGACATTCTCAGCAAAGTGACAAAGAGCAGAATGGCAGGTTTAATGAGCTCCTGGGACAAGAACAATATACTACAACCATCTTCTATAGTCAATAGTTCCAAAGCAAGGCCTTTGAAAATCAGCAATTTATGTTAAAATCCACATCTCAAACAGTAGAATAAAACAAAAGTATGTATTTAACTTAGTAGCCCTTTACTAGTATAAAATATCCCAACACAGCTCAGATTATGTGTTATAGCCTCTTTGGTTAAGATCTGCAAACTATGCAACACATGTATACGCAACAGAAAATTGGTGCTTATGGCAACAGATGGCCACCAATACTGCAACAAAATTAGGCATATTTAGAAAAATATATTAAAAGGTCAAAAAAGGCTTTATTGCTAAAGTTGCTCAGAACATAATCAAAATACATCTTCCTGTGAAGCAGCTACTCCAGAGAAGTATCAGCCAAATCTCCTTGGAGCTCCATCTACTGTCATTAAAAAAAAAAACAACCAAACAAAAAAAAAATCAAAAAACAGCAAACCAAAAAGCTGCCACATGTTACTCCTCAGAAATCAGACCTGGAGCTTTAACACTGGGGGCCAAAGTTGGCAGTGAATGATGTTCCCTGCACAGATCGTGATTCCTCCACTGTAAGGATAGCCAGCATAATATAACAATATTTACCTTCCAGGGATTCAATTCCAGTAGCTTGGGCCAACAAATCTTCATGTCTTGCAACAACCTTAAAAAAACAATATAGAAATCAAAAGAGAAAAATGGGGACATGAGCCTAAAAGAAGTATTAAATTTATTACCATCATTCCTACATTAGGCATTTAAGTATCAGCATCCCTACATTAGCCAGATACAGGAAAGAGGTACATCTTACAGGAGAAAGGGTTTTAATAACACAAGGTGTTTTAATTCACAAAAGCAGCGAGCTCAAAATGAGAAGAGGGTCAGTAACTAATTAAGATGTGCATCAGAGCTGACATCTTAATTAAAGCCAGCAGAACAATCACATTTCAACACATCTTCATATTTAATAACAGCTGTAAATGTGAACTTACTAATCACACCATAACATATGTTAATTTTTTTCTATTTATGACATTTATAAACTAGTTCCCAAAGAACTTATCAACTGGGGCAGGGGGAGGGAAGAAGCAGGTTTTGAAACTACACACAAACTTCGCAAGTGTTCTTCTTGTAATGTCTACTGTGGATTTATGATTCCTGCATAGAAAAAACCTTTTTCTATCTAAAAAGCCTTTCTGAAGGTATAGAAGCATGTTAACATAGGTTATATCTGCCTAGTTTAAAGGAAAGTCTTAGGGTTTATGTTACTCTTCAGCACACAATGTAAGGGTACAAGTTCTCTCTGTCCTCTCACAATGCCATGCTGAAACATGGCCTCAGGTGTTTTCGACAGTTGACACAATCATTTGGAAAGAGTCTTCCATCTACCAAGAAAGAGTAAAAAACTGAAACAGTACATGGCTGCCTGATAGGAGTATTAAGTGTGGGCTTAATTGAGCTGCCTAACTCACTACTAGTTTAGCTGCAAGTTGTACCTTTAGAAAATGCTTGCAGAGGACACTGGGCAATTCACAAGTTACAAGTTTGTAAGATAACTAAGTTTTTGACTAGTTTATATCAATAACCCCATATGTAATAATAACAGGTAAGCTTTAAACTTACTTGTAAATGCAGCTCTTTATCCAACTGACTGATACCTTGAGCAAGTTTAGCCAGTTGCTCAGCTATCACAGCCTGATGGATGGACTGGGAAGTGTAAGCTTTCACATCAAAATCTTCTCTGAAGAAGTCAGCATAACATTCTGAAAAAGGATTTAGATTTTATATTCACATTTCAGAATAATTAAATAATATCTATAGCCCTACAGTATACAGTTGTCTGATCTTCAATTTCTTCAGTGTAACCGTGAATGTTTTTTACATCAGTACAAGGATCCAAGGAGACCACAATCATGAGAACCAAGTTTGGAACTTGCAACTGGGCTTCGTGTTTGTTTTGGGTTGTTTGGGGTTTTTGTGCAAATACAGAAAAAGACACACATTTCTTTATTCCCCACACCCTTCTTTTGAGCAGAATACACTAAAAAGTATCAATACCTTATTTTCTCAAACTTTAAAGTGTAACCAGGGTGAAGCTGTTGAGCCTGTACCCATAACCAAGCACACCAGGCAGCTGCAGATCACTGACAAGTAGCATGGAACAAAACTTCATTAAATCATACTGGATTTCGACAACGGTGTGAGTTTATAAAACAATTATGAAATGATACTGCAATTATGACTCTGGATGAAGAAAGACGAGAGTTCCCAGCTACTCTTAATTCAACCGAGCACCTTCGCCTTTCCTTCCAGTGTAATTTTTTTCTCTTTGGGAGCAGTCGAGCCCCAGCACACACTCGCACACCGCAGCGCCGCGGTCCTTCCCCACGCCGGGGCACTCGCTCCTCCGCCCCAACTTCCCGTGACTCGCCGGCGACCCCGCCCGCCCGGCCCAACGCCGCCCTCGCAGGGGACCCTCCGGGCCGCCGCGACGGGCCCCCGGCGTGGTCGTGCCGGCGGGGGCTGTCCCCGGCGCTGCCCCCCACGCCCGCGGCCGCGCCTCACCGTCCGCCCGCAGCTCGGCGAGCGCCGGGGCGGGGGCGGCCCCCGCCTCCTCCATGCTGGCGGTGCCGGAGCCCGCGCGTCACTCCCGGACGCGGCGCGCGGCGATGATGGCGAAAGCGCGCGACGGAGCGGGCGGTGGCGGCGGCACGTGGTGAGGGGGCGCCGGGAGCGAGCGCGGGCCGGGCCGGGCCGGGCCGGGGGGCAGTGCCGAGGGATGAACCGTGCCGGGGGATGAACCGTGCCGGGGGATGAACCGTGCCGAGGGATGAACCGTGCCGAGGGATGAACCGTGCCGAGGGATGAACCGTGCCGGGGGAATGCCGTGCCGGGAGGGACCGTGCCGGGAGGGGCCGTGCCGGGAGGGGCCGTGCCGGGGAGAGCCGTGCCGGGGAGAGCCGTGCCGGGGGAAGCGGCTTCTGGCGGACGCCTCACCAGAACGAACACAAGTGCTGCATCAACCGTGTTGCTCTGCAGCGTGGCCTGTGAGAATGTGAGAAATGAAGTGGTGATTCGTGTGAATCAAATAACACTTAACCTATGTATGTGTGTCTGCGAGCAATGCAGACAGAGACCATGGGATTATTACAAAGAAAAGTTTTGAAAATCAGCTAAAATAAAGCATGGAAGTAAAGTTTAACGATGTAATTATATAACAGTAAGCTTTTAGATAACAGCCTGTTCTAACAACAAAATTTTAAGCTTTAAAACTACCTTGTAGCCTTTGTATAATCAGACCCGCAGCACACCCAGCACGCTGTAAACACTTGCTCACCTTTTATCGAACAAATTAATAAATTGGCTATATTGCTTGACGTATCGGCAAGTCTAGCATTTTCATTTATGAGAAGAAGTAGCTGAATGACAAACGTTTCAGACGCTGTTTGTTTTTCCAGATGCTGAAAAGACTTTTAATTATACATGATTGGTGACATCAGGGAAACTAAAGAATGCCAACTAAGAGATCCCATGGATTTGTTTAGTTCTGGGCAAGTTGTAAAAATATGTGCTCCTATGGTTCGCTATTCAAAGTAAGTAACTATCATGTCAGCTGTTTTCAGTGTATTTTCTCTGTTTAGAAGCTTGTTTCTCAAATGTATCTTGACTAAAAATGAATTATTACCTTCTCTTTTATTTAAGACAGAGGTAGCTGTGGGACATGTTTTATTTACGTATTTTCATCACAGATATACACATGTAATATTCAAAAATCCCCACAATACTGTGTGTTAGAACAGCATTTTAGGATAGCTAATCAGAAAAAATCCTTAAGTATTTACCTCTTAATCTTCATGTGTCTGCAGGTTGGCTTTCAGAACTCTGGTTAGGAAGTACAGTTGCGATTTATGTTACACACCAATGATAGTGGCAGCTGATTTTGTGAGATCTGCAAAAGCCAGAGACAGCGAATTCACAACAAATAAAGGTATTTTTAATAAACATTTTAATAATTATTTTTAATAAACCATTGCCTTGAAAATGGTTTTATATTACCTATAAAACAGAATGTTTTATATAGACACAAAAGCCAGACTTGCCATGTGAATGAAGTCAGTCACATAACTTGACATCTGTTAACAATTTTGGTATACTGTCTGATTATTAAACCACAGAAATACTCTTAAGTGAAAGTAAGCACAGTTCAGTGATAGTGGGTCAAATTAAATAGTGGAAAACCTTGTCTCCACCTGAAATCAAGGCCTCCAAAGTGATTTGTATCTGGGGGTTGACCGCACATAGCTGCTCACTCATTCCTCCTTCATTCTCCCTGCAGCACAGGGGGAGAATGCGAAGAGCAAATGCAAAAAAAAAATAGTTTGTCAAAAAAAGGTAGCTTAATACGTAAAGGAAAGAAAAAGGGAAAGAAACAAACAAGTTATGCAAAGGCAGTCACTTCCTACTAGCAGACCAATGCCCAGCCACTCTCCAAGCAGTAGCCACTCTGGAACAAAAATTCCATGTCCCAACCCGCTTTTTTACTTTCCCTATTGTCGCACTATATTAGGAATGGTGAAAGTACAAGAGAGACTCTCTAGCTTGGTTGCAAAAGAGAGGAAGTTTTATTTTTCCAGATCTTCTTTTATAGGCAGTTCTGAGAAGGTCCGAAAGGTAAAACTCTCATTGGTCATTAAACTAACACATCACCATCATTGGACAATTAAGAACACCAGCCCTTGACTGTTTCTTGCACGTAAACAACAGGGCAACAACAGCTGCAAAGGTTTTTTTCCTTCTCTAAGGACTGTTTGGATTTCTTCTTAGGGTTTCTCACTTACTTGACGATTGTCAGTTTCCATACCCTATCATTCCAGTTTCCTTGCTGAGGAATGTTCTACAGTATGGAATATTCCTTGTTCCTATTGAGATCAGCTGTCATAGCTTTGTCCACTACAAACTTCTTGCCCACCCCAGTCTGTTTGTTGAGAGCAGAGGAAGCAAAGTGAAAAAAATGGGAAGTTCTGTATGTACTGTGCATGTACTTTGCAACAACACCCAAAACAACTGCGAATTATGAACATTGGTTTTATCACAAAATCCAAAATGCAGCACCACACAGGCTACTATAAACAAACTTCAAATAAATTTGACAATTAACTCTCTCACAGCTAGACCAGGTACATGATGACAGTAAGATTATTTTTCTAGCAAATGTTTCATGTGTGTTTCAGAGACAACTGTTTAACTCATTGCCAGGAAAAGTTTTCTAGTCTCTAATAAGGGTGTTAGTAAAGGTGAAAAAACTAATAGACCAGCCATTGATACAGGGGAGTCAAGGACTGACAAAAGAAGGGTTTCACGTGAGCCAGACTGGAAAGTGGAACAGGCAGTTGGTTGATGACTCAAGATACGAGCACAAGAAAGCACAAAAGAGGCTTGAAGTTTAAGCATGGCTGGGGTTGAGGGGGAGAAGCAAGGCTTCAGGCATGGTTCAAAAGAATAACCAGAACACATATTAAAAGAAGTATGAGGACTTGCACAGTGTCATGGCCGTAAAGAGATCTGAAGTATGTGGGAAGAGGTGACAAGAACAATACAGATCTGTTGGCATGAAGTGGCTGCAGCAGAACGGTGTGACAGGAATGTACGAGCATAGGCTGCAACTGGAAGAATGAAAAGCGCCACTAACATGCAAGGAAGATCAGCATGTAGGGTCTATAAAGTGGGATGATTTAGTCTATTCAGGCCTCAGAATTTGTGGTTTCATAAGTGTATATGTAATAGGGAAAGTGTATTTCACTGTTTCAGCATTGACTATGTACTGTGGTGCATTATTCAAATAGAACAATTACAGAGAAAATTTGCATTGGAAAGCACAGGTAGACTCTTAAGAGTGGAATGCAACTTCAAAAATAACTCATTGTGTGTAAAAATAAATGGGTAAGAATATAACTGATTCAAATATGGCTCAAAGCTCCACTGTTACTAGTTTGCCCCCCTTGAATTTACTTACATTTCTGATCTACACAAAGTGCAGTGGCATTGAAGTTCTACAGGCCAGATGTGGAGTGTGTTCTGGGGTGTGCTGGGACAGGGAAGGAGGAGATGAAATGTTTTAGTGATGTAAACAACATCTTTTTCCCTACTCGGTTCATTTATGCTGTCCTTAATTTTACAGGCCTGTAAAACATTCTGCCTTATGCTTTGACCAGATTAGAGTATTTACATTATTAGCATTTATACTTTTCATGTGGTTTTATTTTTAACTTGCTGGCTGTTTGGGGATTTTGTCTTCTAATTAGTGGAGTAGGTTTGCAATTTATGTTTTACAGTTTCTTCTGCATTAATGTTTCTTTGTTATGTATTTCTCAGATAGAGGTTCTTTGTGGCTGCTGCTAAAAAATTTTATGTGGCTAGACTCAGTATTTTTATTACTTAATGCTCAACAAAGAGAAACTAGGCATGTGGGCTTATTTTAAAATATTAGTTATAACAATGTAAATCTCTTCAGCTAGAGCACTGTATTACAGTGACACTTTTGAAAATATGCATGCAATTTTTTTGCTTACTGGATTTTTAGGTAACTTGTAGAAGTGTCTCAGCTTGATTGAGAAGGTACTGGTGGCCTTTCTTACTTAATCTCCACCATTTCAATAATTACTTATTTTCCTCTAAAATGGAAAAATGTTCAGAAAGCACTTGTGATCTCTTCAGTGCCAGGAGTGCACTTGCTTTGTGCATTTGCTGGATCATCTCTTTCCATCAGTGCTCAAATACCATGCTGCTGCTTCTTAACTACAGCAATTGTTTATATGGAAAGTGAGTGCTAAGACTGCTTGAGATACTTGAGATGCCTTTAATGTAATGCAGTAGCTGTAAAAGAGGAGAGCATGTTCCAAATGACCATCTGGCTCTCTGCAGGGGCTTAGTAAATCACAAGTAGTTCAGCAGACCCAAGCTGAGGAGCACCGGCACTTTCGTTTCTCACTTGAGACAAAGCTGCTAGAGCTGCTTCTGCACACGTGTGCTCATTCCAACTCTGCGTGTCACATTGTGGATAAAAAATAGACATGTTGGCACAGAAAAGGAAAATGATGGGCTGGGATGAGGAAGGGCAAAGCTTGTGGGTGTTTCAGTTCCTTCCTGAAGGGTTAATGGTTCTGTAAGCAAGTTTCCCTCCGGGTAAGACAGACAGCTGTGTCAGCACAGGAAAGGGGCAGCATGCAGATAACAAGGGGCAGACTAGAAAGGGAAGCTTGAAGGCTGCTGAAAATTAGAGAATGCCTAGTTTCATAGATGGTCTTTGTGAGATTAGCAACTGACCAGTTTCAGTCAGAAAGTGTATGTTAAGCCAGCAACTGTGTAGGACACCTATATTTGTCTGAATTCCCATCTCTGTTAATAGACATACTCATTTAGTGTGAGGCCAGCTACCTTTGTATATTTGCGACTGGGAGCTTACAGAATCACAACGCAGATGAGCTTGGAAGGACCTCTGTGGGTCAGGTTGTCCAGTCACCCTCCATGCAGGGTCATCTGTACCTGGTTGCCAAGACCATGGTCAGACAGCTGTACAATATACAAAAAAAGCATTCAACAATTTAGAACTTGTTCTTTTTATTTTCTGGGAATTTTTAAATCTCTAAATATATTTTCATTTGTGTAGGTGATCACCCACTGATCGTTCAGTTTGCTGCTAAAGAAGCACAGGTTTTATGTGATGCTGCCCGTATCATCTGTCCTTTTGCTGATGGAATAGACCTAAACTGTGGCTGTCCTCAGAGGTAAAGTTTTGAAAAAGCTGGGTAAATATGATGAAATAATTAATGAGACTAAAGAATGACAGTCTTCCTATCCATCATAATTTCTGTCTTAACCTAAAAATAGATTTCAGGAGATTAAGAGCTTTTTAAGATGTCAGGAATGTCTATGTGCTAAAGCACTGTTCTGAGTGCTCCCAGACGCCTGTCACCATGGTGAGACTGGGAGAACTATATGTATTTGCCAAATTGCCTTTTTTAATTTCTGAGATACTGAGTGTTGGCTCAGAAGTGTACATCCCTTCTCAACAACTGTTCAATGTGCACTACCAAAAAGAGCTTGCTGCAAATAATTTGCAGAGTGTTTTGAATCATGATGTAGCAATTTCCAGAATAATGAGGCAAGTCTGTCACGTCTCAAACATCTGCAAGTGAAGGATAGTACTTTAAATAAAATTATACAGATAAAGTACTGAAAATAATTTCTTCCATCTTGTATTAAATTTGTAAGTACAGTGAATTAGTGATGTACTTCTCACTTAAACTGATAAAGATTTTGTCTTGACAGTGAAACAGAGTAGTAAGATTCTTCCTGACTGGTTCAGTTGAGAACTATCTATTACGTGTTTCTCAGGTAGTTTTTTTCTAAATGAAAACCTGAAAAATGTAGGAAAGTAAAAGATAATATTACAGTGAAAATACTTATTTTTTCTATTATAATTAGGTTTTCTTGAATTAAAACTGTAGTGTTTGAGAAGACTTTTCTAGACTGATCTGAGACTTCTGCATGGAAGTATTGGGGTTTTTTTTTAAGTTAACTACAGTTAAGTATGTCAAACTCTCTGTTCCTTTTAGGCCAAAAATACATACTTACATTTGAATCCTTTGTTTCTTGTGCATATTAGTTTCAAAATAACAAAAGTTAGTGTACTTTATATGCCTTTATAAGAAAAATTATTTTAAAAACTGCTGCTGTTAAGTGGAAGCAAAGGTTATTTTTGCCTTTGCAAAATAGTGAGACCAGTATCTCATTAAAATAATGGCCTCACTTGCACTTCAAAAAATCCTCCTTTTTAATCTGAACTTGTCATCTGTTTAAAAAAAAATCCATGACAAGGAAAGGGGAAACATCAAATTATTTTTTTAAATGCATGCACTGTAGATTAAATTTTAATTTATCTTCCTTATGAGTCCATTCTGTGGACAGAAAATTGAACTTAAAGAGATTTGTAACTTATCCAAAGTTCTAGTAGCACAATGGAGACTGAACCAAGATCTAGAAGCTGTACCAAACTGCAAATAAATAATTGATCTACAGCCAGTACTACCTCTGTTTACTTAACCACACATCATGAAGTCATAAGGAAAGAAACTGATGTATGTAACTGATACTGCTTTGCATTTCTTCAAATGCAGAATATGAATGTTCTTTTTCTTTTAAAGATGGGCGATTTCAGAAGGTTATGGTGCTTGCTTAATAAATAAACCTGAGCTTGTTAAAGATATGGTGAGACATGTACGGAGTCAGATCGACAACCCTAAATTTTCAGTATCCATTAAAATAAGGTAGGTCTAACTTAAGTGCTGTTTGTGGTACATAGAATTCTTTTTTTTCCCTTAAAGAATTTAATGTAATGGTAATATTTGTAATTCTGTTAATGCAATACTAGTTATAGTAAGATCCTTACATGTGAAGACTGCTGATTTTTTTGACTCAGATATCTGAGGCAGGTAATACAAAACTTAGAACTAGCACAGCCTTTGACTACTTACCCAGATAACATACTGTAAGCAAAGATTCTCTTGTAATCCAAACAACATGAAAGTACAAGTTAAAAGACTACGGCTTCTATAAAAGAAAAGCAATGCAGTGTATGTCATCACAAGGATTTGCTTTAGAGCTATTAGAGAGCAAAGCCACAGTTGCAGTTGGGTATAAAGGGATGGGTAACAAAACTGGGAACTGCTCCCACAGCTGCTGTAAGGAATACATTCTGCTTTCCTACATCAGCTTCTAAACTTCTGTGGACTTGTTTTGTATTGCTTTGTGTGCAGCCCAGAGAAGAGAAGGCTCCAGGGAGACCTTGCAGCAGCTTTCCAGTACCTAAAGGGAGTCCAGAAGAAAGATGGAGACAGACTTTGTGCAAGGGCATGATGTAACAGGACAAGGGGGAATGGCTTCCAACTGAAAGAGGGCAGTTTTAGATTAAATATTAGGAAGAAATTCTTTACTGTGGAGGTGGTAAAGCCCTGGAGCAGGTTGCCCAGAGAAGTTGTGGATGCCTATCCTTGGAAGTTTGTACAACCAGGTTGCATTATCTCTGAGCAACCTGGTCTAGTGGAAGATCTACTACCTCCCTATACCAGGGGCTTGGAACTGGCTGGTCTTTAAGGTTGCTTCCACCCCAAACCATTCTATGATTCTATGACCATTCTTGATCCATTATTAAACCATATATCCTATGTGGGTCTTGCTATTTGTCATTTAAGTTTCAACTCAGTTTCCAATCCTTCTGGAAAGGGGAACTATTATAAATTGGATTTTTTTTTTTCCCCACAAAATATGCAAACTCATGGTGTTGATTTTAGATTTTTTGGGTACCCTTGCTCAATCTTTATAAAATTTACCATGTACATTACAGAGATGTAATTGGGAACTGTTTAAATTAAATACACGTTTTCATACACTAAACTCACATATCTTAAAAAAAAACAAAAATCAAACACTGTTTTCCAACAGTAATATTGTCTTTATTCTGTTATTTATGGAGATCTATGATAATTCCTCCTTATGGAGGAGTGCTTTTTATATAGGCCAGGAAACTTACTACCTAATGCTTTTATTCCTTGCAATTTTAGGATCCATGAGGACTTAAAAAGAACAGTTGACCTGTGTCAAAAAGCTGAAGCAGCTGGAGTTTCATGGATTACAGTACATGGGAGAAGTATAGAAGAAAGGCATCAACCTGTACATTATGATGCAATTAAAATAATTAAACAAAGCATGTCTATACCTATTGTGGCTAATGGAGACATTAAAACTTTAAAAGATGCTGAAAATGTTCATCACTTAACAGAAGCAGATGGTAAGATTAAACATACTCTGTTTTCTAAGTAAATTTACCAGATTTCAAGGTATTTATTTTGGATATAAGTAGGACAGGATTTGAGTGATTTCTCTCCTTACTGAGACAAATGAAAGAAAAACTCATAAGCAGAATCACTGGTAATCATCAGAACACTAGAGTACTGCTATTCAAAGCCACAAATAATTATTTCCGAGGCAAATTACAAAAGCTGTGATTAATTATGCTATCTCATCATTCAGTAGTGGAGTTCAGGGAGACCTTCAGACATTCTGTCTCTTTATGGAGCTGATCATCTTTTAAAGAACTGTAAACTTCCACGTGGAAATCTCTACTTCCTGTACATGGGAGCAGATTTCTTACAGTAAGAATACAGTGGAAAAGGGATATATTGTTAAGCCAGATGGTTAACTTCAAGGACACAGTGAGGCACTGAACTTTCAGTCATAAAATTTGGGATTTTTTTTCACTTATTTAGTCACAATAGATTTCTGCAACTGTCGTGGTTTCAAGACAATATGGAAATTTGGTTTATGTTCTGAAGAGTTAATCTGTATCTACAGACATTGTGTCTTCCAGCTAGAGAAAAACAGGAAAGAAAACAGTACCTGTGGCAGGTTGCAGCTGACACTGTTGCTGCTTAATAGCAACAACAGAAATTGAACTGAACTGCCTGCTGCTTACAGTGACTTTTCCCCCAAATACAGAGCAAGAAGGAAATGTATAATAGAAAAAAATGTTGTCATAATCCAGCTGGCCTTCTTCAGTAGTAAAAATATTAAGCATTTGTCTTTTTCTGTCATAGACAATGACAAAAGAAATTTTTCATTTTTGATCAGCCTATTTTTTAAGAAAAAATTGAGTGTGATAGATTGTATGTTGATATGCATGCAGGAAAACAGAATCCCTTAATCACAGAAAAATTATAGTAGAACTTGTATGGGTTTATCTGACAGTATGGGATTAGATTTGCAAATACATTACATGCTGTTCAGAAAGATTTACTGCAGATCAAGACTCCTAAAATTTACTTAATTGAGCCATTGATCTCTTAGTAGAAGGACAGTGAAGAGACTGAGTTGCACAGAAAATTATTGGTTCTCTTTCCATTGTAATTTTATATTATAAAGTCAATAAAGTGTGTAGCAAATAAAAACAAAGTATTAATTAGTTGCAGTTTCAGAAGAAGGGAAAAAATGCTTCTGTTGTGTTTTGTTTCAGAATTTCTGGAATGTGTTGATAGGTATTGTAGATACTCTGAGGTCTGCCTTGTTCAATGAATTTCTCTGATACAGCTGTAATACTCACCCCATTGTTCTCCCATTACCATCTGTAAGCTTTGGGTGGTTGTCCTAACGGGTGCTGTACAAAGTCTACAGGAAGACTGAGCATAAAATTCAAACTAGAATGTAACTTACTGCTTTAATTTGTAATTTGAAGGTATAATGGTGGCTAGAGGACTCTTGGCAAATCCAGCTATGTTTGCAGGATATGAAGAGACACCTTTTCAGTGCATCCAGGACTGGATTGACATTGCTCTTGAACACGGAACTCCTTTTACGTGTTTTCACCACCACTTAATGTACATGATGGAGCGCATAACTTCAAAACAAGAAAAGAAAGTTTTTAATGTTTTATCAAGTACCTCAGCAGTTCTGGATTATCTGAATGACCATTATGGTTTGTGCTAAATGAAAATATGCTAGTCCTATGTAAAGTTGTATTTTGCAATTGTCGATAAACTGAAAAAGCTTTAATTGGGTTTTTACTTTTCAGTCACATTTGTACACTATTTTCAACACAGCAAAACATTATCATTTGGATGATACTTTATATTTTTATGTCTCCATTTTTCACTCTAGAGAATATTCAAGATTTTACAAATTATTCTAGTTCACTGCTACAGAAAGGACTGATTATTGTAAGGCCCTAATAATTTAATTTTTCACCAGATAATTGCTTACAGCAATATGATTGCAAAACTAGGGCCTTTCTTACATTAAACCTCCTAAAATCAGGACTACTTATAGATAATGCCAGTAATTTCAGACCAAAAGAATACCAAGGGAGCAACTATAAAAGTTTTTGCTTTAGATAACATAAGCTTAAATCCTATCATACTATCCTTCTTTAAATTTGATGTTTCTTTCACAGCCTAAAACTTTGTAACTTACTTATAATTTAGAAAAATTCCATACTTTTTATAGCAAAAGAATCCCAGAATAGATAAACAATTATGGAAAGAAGGAAGAAGGAAAATGAAGAGGGAAAGAAGAAAAAAGAAAAATGGAGAGATAGTTTAAGTACAAACTTAACTGAATTTAAAGAACAAGACTTCTAAGTTCAATCAAACTAAATTCAGGTTTGTTTATCTACTGTAGAATAATTGTATACAAGATTAAATCCCCATCATCTACCAAACCAGAACTTTTTAGGTCAAAGGAAAGCTGACAGATTCTCTCAGTGGGGCTCTTGCAGGCCTTTCTGCCTGCTGGCATGTTGCTTATCAAAGCATGACAGCCACTTGGCTTTGAATCTTTATATAGGAGAGAAATAGTGAAAATTAGAACAAGATAATATTGTTACACACCAGCTGCATTTGTTCTGCAAGGGAAATTTCACAAAAATGTACAGTACAATTACTTGTAATCGAATAAATCTTTTCTTTATATGTTTACACAGAAATTGATACCAAAAATTGCCAGTTTTCTGACTGTGATTGTTCTATGAACAGACATGTGAATAGTTCCAAATTTTCTAAATAAATTACTTGGTTTTGTATGCAGTTGTAATTTTTTTATTATACAGCAATCTGGAGGAGGGAAGGTTGCTTTTGATGCTACTCTCCAAACCTTTTCATAGTCCAGGTATCTTAAATTGACACTTTTTTAAAATGCAGTAGCATAAAATACCTGATCATTTTTCATAATGAATATGTCCGATTTAGGCATATTAACATAAGTTTGAAAGGCATGACCCAAGTCATCAAGTCCAGTTCACTATTCAAGGCAGCAAAGTTACATAACTCTTCTGATATGATCACCTTCCCAATGTGCTAACAAATGGAAAACTACAGACGTGCTTTGGTCTCCTAGGCCAATTGAGACAACCTCTGCAAGCATGTTTGGTGTGTCTCCATTCCTTCAGACAATTATTTTTTCACACTTCTGGATTGTAATATTTTCCTGACATTAGTTGGGCACAATTCTATAGAGCATTCCAGGTAAATTCCCAGCAGTGTCTTCTGCAGTTAATGTTACTTCTAATACTTCACTTTTCCTCAACTAATATTCATCATGTAAATTATGAGCTCCCAATTTTAGAGCAAAAGTCCTTCCAACTATATGACTATGTATTTTGTACTGCCAAATTTCCAGTATCAAGTTCATCCAATTATGTTGCTACACAGTTCTCCTCAGTTCTGAAATGCCTCTGGCCTCCTCTGAAGTAAAACTGTGCAACTGAATTGCAGAAGACAAGGACTTGTAAAAGAATTAACTAAGCCCTTTGTTGCCATTTTTTTAAGAGTTTTATGATTTGGCTAGTGACTATTATATTTAGCAAACTGTCCCATTAGCCTCAAGGAGCAGAGAACAAAAAATTATTATATACAATAAACACAAATTAAAGGCTTTCTTTATTTTCTTTAGTAGTGAGAAAGTTGTATTTTAGAGGCCTGGAAATACCTTGACCTATTTAGGAACTAAGTACTTCATGATTTTTAAAGGCAGCAGTTGTTGTGCCTGTGTGAGATTAATCACAGATTTCTGCCTGAAGTACAAAACCTAGGTTGCGGTAATATTGGTAGTAATTATGGAGTGTTTGATCTGGCCTTTTATGTATCATAAAAGTCAATGGAAGCTCATCATTCATTTTCAGGGGTGAAATGAATTCTACACATTCATTCTGAATTTTGTATGCATCTGAACATACTTCACTGTGTTTCCATAGAATAAACTGTAAAGTTGGGAGTCTTTAAGCTACACTTAACTAACTAGTTAACTAACTAATAAATACATAATAAATAAATAATAATTAGTTATACTTAACTAACTAGTATACTAACTGTATACTGTTCCAATATACATAAATTGCTGAGGATGAGAGTTATTTAGCTACCAGCGTTGTTCTTAGAATATGGTCATATTTCTCCTTACAAGACATTTGAATATGGAAGAATACTAATTTCCAGTTTAAAACCACTGGATATAGTTCTTCTCCTGTATCTGTTACTTTTAACATCACCAAGCAGTCAGTCTTTCTATTTTCTAGTTTTTAAGTGTAACATAAATACAAAGCAAGTAACATAAGATACAAAGTATTGTTTCCTATTTTATGTTCTTTGCCTCCTGTAACTGATCCTGTTATTTATGTTAAACCCCCTACACAACAATACTATATTCTCATTATATCTCTATGTTTTTGCAACATTTATCCTGCTGCAACAACCCCAGCACAAACTATACAATCCTATTTACTGCCTATTGTTAAATTTCTTTGGTCTCTTGGGTTGATGGTTGGGCAAAAGCAGTGTATGATAAGGCTGTCACAGAAACCAAAATAGAACAAGTTTAAACTTCCCTTTTGTTTCAGAAGAGTTATTAGTTGATTCCGCTTCTCATTATCAAACATAGGCATTTCCTATTTCTGCTTCTGAATATTTTGTCACCTCTCTGATGGATGAGGTAAGTATTCTTTTTAACTGTAATGTTTGAAGGTTTGTGAATTTTTTCCCCTAAAGCAGCCAGCCATTATATATATATATATATATATATATATATATATATATACACACACATACATATATATATTTATATAGTATGGCATCATATTAATCATATGGTGGTTCAGTATAAGAGAGACAGCCTTAGATCAACAACCCCGACTCCTACAGCTTCAGTTAGAATTCCTTCCAGGAGCAGCAGAGTGCACTCAACAGGAAAAGAGAGGTCTCACAGCTGTTTGCAGGAGACATTTTTTCAGATCTCATTTTAGGTTGGTGGGTAACATGCATCAGCTGCAGAGGAAGTGCAGACACACTCGAGTCTTTCTGAGATCTCATGAAGCTCCTCAAGTGAAAACACTACTCAAGTCTCTGGCACCGGGGACAAGTGAGCATAGTCCTATCAGTATGAGGCTATGCTAGTGGCAGAGCAGCTTACAGTGCTAGAAAGAGGTGAGTATGCAATCAGAAATGGAAACTTCTCTGTAATTAAAGGAAAGTCTTTATTCACGTTTTAACAGCTTCAGTGAAGTATAGTGGCTGTAGGCTAATAGTTAAAATGTAATAACCAGAACATTCTAAGAGGTTGTGTTTTGTCTATAGTGCTGATAAAATTTGTTTATGAAAATGTGTTTAGATGCCACTTAAAACTGGGTCTATTCCTACTGTGTAGTTTGGATTGAAATGACTCCTTATATCTTTCTCCAGTATTTGTTGTGCATAAACAATTATTTGGGATGTAACCTCTCATCCAGACATTGCTTGGCAGTAACTAGGAAAATGTTGACACACTGGCTCCATCCCCAGGCTGCAGCCCTGGGAAATTTTAAGTAAACAATTTCAGATTGTGAGCAGCTGCAAACAGCTCTGCTCAAAACTGCTTATACAAGAACTTCCTACTCCATGTTAGTTCCGATGGATTAGAGTAACAAAGAACTACTATTCACAGCATTTTATCTATCTCCTGTTGATGGAACTTAATTAGGAAAGAATTCCCCAAAGCAAGTAGTTGTGTCAAAGAGTGCTGGTGATGCTCTTATAAATGAAAAGCTAGACTTGCCAATACATGAAGCAATATAGCAAATTTACTAATTTGTTCGATAAAAGGTGAGCAAATTTTACAGCACTGAGTGCGTGAGGGTCACTGCCCTAAGCAATGCACAAATTCAGGGTTCACATGGTAGTCTTCTTATACTATTCTAGGCACTTCACTTCCTCAGACTTTCAGTTACTTTCTACTTGCTTTTCTTCATAGTCAGCAGTTGTGGTTTTTGAAGCTCTGTTGTTGAGGTGGTCTGAGATGGTTTTCTGATGTCTCTTCAGCCTCCCTCTTCTAAAATATCTTTTTTCCACTAGCATTATTTTGGTAATACAGTTTGTCTAAGAAAGCATATATATATTCTGCTAGTATACATTTTGCAAGTCCTCTTTCAGTCATTTCACAACTTACAGCCAGCATGTGTAAAAAAATGTCATTATAGGGCCTCTTTCTCAGTTATTACAAAACTTAAGCATGTTTAAAAATGCCTCTCAGCTCATGTTCCTCTCAGCTTACTTCCCCTTTTTAAGTGTTTCCAAATTCTTCTATACTCCAAAAAAAACCAATTTATAGCTTGTACAAAGAATAGTTTGAAACTTATACTACAAGGTATTTTAAAGCTTATATTAATTACTTGTAGGTAATTACAATTTTGTTAAAACAAACTGTTAGCTAGAAGTTCACTGTTACATAGTTACTTTCTTAAACCTCACTTCCATGCCTTACTTTAGCTGATTCTTAAAACTCTTATTTATAATAATGCCATGGTCTCTGTCTGCATTGCCCACAGACACACATACATAGATGGGTGCTATTTGATTGACACAAATCACAACCTGATTTCTCACAATGCCCAGCTAGACTTCTTCCACTGACAGCACCTCAGCATCTGTTAGAATCAAAAGGAAAAAGTGATCAGAGGATGTCCTTCTTATGCAGGAGCAAAGAAGGAGAGTTGCATGGAAATAATGTGCTTGGAGCCTTGGTATGCTGATAAAAAGCATTGCGCAGGACAGTAGAACAGGGTTTTCTGAAGGAATACTGAGGCCCAAACAAGCCTGTTTGACAGTGAGACTGTTGTTTGATTGTTATTTGTACTGTCTTTATGAACACTGGACTTGTTTTCCTTGAGAAAACGATTTACTGAGTCTTACTACATTAATGTACTGCAGCACATGGAGGAGGAAAGGGATGGACACGCAGTATTTTAACTGAACTTTAGAAACTCATGATAATGCTGGAGAGCGGAGTTGAAGTCCCCAGACGATTAAGCTCGAGTCATGGAGCGGTAGGATATTCACAGCAGGATTCCGCAGCAAAATGCTCACAACCATTCGCTAGATAGGAAAAAGATAATGCTCATTTGAACCCTTCTCACCGCGTAGGTCCACGGGTTTCCCAACACAGGTGGGGCCCCTTGATAACTCAGCGCCCGCCGTGGTTCTCGTCCCCCGCTCC
The DNA here is from genome assembly GCF_001522545.3 of Parus major. NCBI lineage: Eukaryota > Metazoa > Chordata > Aves > Passeriformes > Paridae > Parus > Parus major. Next base: position 13,311,710 of record NC_031773.1, read on the forward strand.
GCAGGCGGCACCGCACGCGTGCCCGGGCAGCCGGGCCAGGCCGGGCCGGGCCGAGCGCGGCCTCTGCGGCGGGGCCGGGCGGGCCCGGACTCTGCCTCCCTCCCCCACCGTACCTTTCCCCGACCGGGCCGCCGCCAGCTCCGCACCGCCCCCACCGTGTCACTCAGCCCCATCCCTGCCCACACTCCCGGGCAGGGCGGAGGCAGCACCCTGTTCGCACAGACACCCCGTTTCCCCGCCCGGCCCGCTCTTCCGCAGCCCCGGCCAGTAAGGCCCCGCTCCCGCCCCTTGTCCGCCATCAGCTCCGCCGGGTGCCGGCGCTGACGAGGTTCGAAGGCCGGGCGGGAGGGAGGGAGGGAGGATGAGGCGGCCCCGGGGCTCCGCAGCCGCGCGGGGGGTACCGGCAGCGCTGGGGGGCGAGAGGCGGCGGGAGGAACCGCGGGGCCTCGGCCGGGGGCTCTGCCCGCCGGGCCGGCGCGGTCCCCACCTCCCTGTCCCGGGTGTCGTTCGGGAGGGGAAATCAGAGCCGCCCGCCTGAGCCACCCGTTCCTCCATAGGCCGCCGGGACGATGACTTTCCAATGGACGGCAGTGGCTGCCTTCCTGTACGGCGAAATCGCAGTAATTCTCGTGCTCTGCCTGCCGTTCATTTCTCCGCTGAGGTAGGAGAACTCAGGTGTGATGAGCAACGCAGCTCGCTCTTCTCACCAGTTTGGGTTTGTTTTACGCTTCTGTTTTCTTAAACACGGAGCTTTGCTGCATTCTAAACTAGTTGTGAACAAAGCCGAAGGAATGCTGATCAGGAGCTGGAAGAATCGCAAGCCTCTTTAAGGAGCTTTATGTTTTCTAGGCAATGCTGATTCATCCGAGAGCAGCGGTCGGGGTATCCAGAGGAGCCCCCTGCTTTGCTTCAGCAGGTGGGGCGGCTTCTCCCAGAGTTGTGGAGTAGGCAGCAGAGAGAAAGGCATCTGGCAGTAATAAATGAGAGTAGAATGCGGTTTTTTCAGCATTTGTTTGTCATATTTGTGAGGTGCAACTTTATGTTTTGGTGTACACTAGGCATTGTGGGTACAGAACAGATAAGACGTCAGATATTCAAAGCAAGCAGCAAACTGTGTAAGGGCTGCAAGAAATTTGTGATCACTTGTTTAAAACAACTGGACTTGAGTTTGAAACAGAAGGTTCAGGACTACTGGAATAAAGGCCTCTGTAAAACTCCATAAAAACTCATATATAGATTAAGAATAGTACTACTTCTGGAACACAACAGAACAATTAAGAAAATAATAGATTCTTGTAAAATAAATGCACACAGGGAAAGAAACAAAATTAATTTATTACCCTTACTGAGGCCTGACTTAGAGCATTTTCTTATTTTCTGTAAGTAGCTCTTGAAATTTGGTAATATTATTTCCCTACAGGAAATAAAACTAGATTCTCTGCAGGAGGCAAGAGAAGCAGGCTTATGATTTCTTTTTAGAGTATCAGGAAATCTCAAAAGAAGAACACACAAAAACCTCACAACCCCCAAAACAACAAGCAGAATGAAAATTTAGAGCTGTTGTTTTGTGTTTTTTTAAATGTCTCTGTCTCAGAAATGCTCCATAAAAACTGTTGTGTGTTTGTTTCCTGCATCTTTAGATATATTTAGAGTGATATAGCTTTTACTGTCCTCTTAGGGAACAAGAGTTGTTATGGAAAGTCTAGATTTTACTACTTAAGCCTGTGGAGGAGTCTTGAAAATGACTGTCTCCTCCACAACTGGTACCAATGATTAGTCATGTTTCCTCAGCTTGAGAAATTGAAACTGTTCTAAAAACTAATTCAACTTCTGGTTTTTTACAAGTTGGCTTATGAGGAGTTCAGCATTTCAACATAGACTATTGAGTTGTATTTCTTACTGCTCTCTAAGCAAAAGTGCAACTATGTAAGAGGAGAGGAGTATTATGGGATCCATAATCATCAGATTATTAATGGCTTATGTGAGGAAACTAGTTGCAAGAATTTCTGCAGGCTGATGTCACAAGCATAATACTTTGGGAGTATTGAAATATATTTCACTTATGATTCAAGCAGAGTCCAGTGTTTGTGGCTGAAAAGCAAATTCATAATGTGCAGCTTTACCAAAATTCATTCAAACTTTAAGCATAGTGTTTTTAATTATATGGAAAGGATAGATTTGTGTCCTTTGTTTGGTGCATTCAGCTATTCCTCTGAACAGTGGTTTCCAAACAAGTGAAATAATTTTATCCCTTATGTGATATATACAATTACCTTCTTAACAAAACTAGCAGGAATCTCGTGGGGTTAAAAATCAGATTTAGCTGCTGTCAGTACCAGAGAGCAGCAGCTCTGCCTGATGCATCTTGGTGGCCTGGGAGCTGGTTCTGTCAGCAGTAAGGCATGCACGGTTACTGACAGGTGGGAAACTGCTGTTCTTGGAAGTTTCAGTTTACTAAGTTGTCAGTCTTCAAATGGATTCGTTGTCTCTCTTGTGTGTGCACATTTTTTAAATATTTTTTTTTTCAAAAATGCTAACAAATTTTCAAGTTCCTGGAGAACAAGTAAATTGACAGTATAAAAATGCAAATACACAAAGAGAACTGTTCTACTAGGTGTAGTACATTTAAAATTGTGGCTAGTATTGTAGTTTGGAAGTTTTATATTTAGATGACTTTTGTCACCAAAAGGAAATGAAGTTTTAGTAAATGTGAATGTCAATACTTGCTGAGGAAAAATAAATGTGAAAATAAAACACAGAAAGATTTTCCTGTAAAGAGATCCATATTTTTAACCTGATTATAACTTGGCGGTGTAGTTTATCTGAGGTCATACCTCAAAGAATCACTTCTTAAGTGGAGGTCAGTATGGAGCTTGAAAATTGTGTGTTTAAAGAGTTGGTGAATTGGCTTTGTGTGAGTTGTAGCTTGAAGTAAGTTTTTTGTTTGATACAGACTGTGGCTGTCTTGCTGTAAAGAATTCAGATTATACTAGAAGACTTAAATGAGATTTTTGCATGCACAATGCTAAAACATTTTAATTATTTCTGGTAGAGAACTGGAAAAAACTATAGGAGATGATGCTATGGTCTCATTTAAATTAAATTCATAATTGTTTGGAAACTGCTGTAACAGAGAATGTTTTAACAATCTCTGGGAAGCATAAATAGTCTTAATAAAAGTAGGAAATTTTACCTCATATAATCAGATGGTGAGTTGTATGTCTGTGTTACAACCTGTTGCATGATTAGGTATTATTTCATTTGTGCAGTAGCATTGATTCTAATCTGCAGCAAAGCCCTGGTTCTAACCTGCAGTAGATGCTCTGTAATCACTTATTTCAATTCATTTGAGCACACTGGATGTTCTTTGTCCAGCAAGTGTGACTTTTGCCACGGCCCTTCATGCAGCAACATCAATTAGACAAGTAACTGTTAAGAAAAAATAATTTAAAAAAATTGTATACACCACCATTGGTCTCAGTATAGAAGGTGAGGAAGAATTTTCTGTAGCCAAAAAAATGTATGCTTGGGAAAGAGGTTTTAACCCTTAACAAAATACGAACATGAGAATTGTCCTTTTTGTTGTCATTACAAGTTAGAATGTAATAACAGTCCTTATTCTTCAGAGTTATGCAGACTCATCTTTGTAGAAAATAAGCCTTCTGAAGGAGGATGGTAGAGAATTTCTGGACGTTTTTAATTTTATTGGGTACAAGAGGTATTAGTGGATAAAAATAAAAATAATGGAATTGATTTTACAGTCTTTACCCTATCCCTTGTTACAGTCAGGACTGAATATAACATAGTGCTAGCCAAAGTATAAGCTAAAATAAAACATATCTGCAGAGTACCTGCTATTGTGCAAAAAAATTTGCAGGTTAAAGAACTTGCAACAACAACTGTTTCCCCTGTATTAACAAAAAAAAAAAAAAAAAGAAGTTCGATTACTGGAAAAGTTAATGTATACCTAAATTGTATTGTGATTAAAGGAGCTGTTGAGAGACATTATACAAGTCTCTTATCAATAACAGAGCTCTCTTCTGTGGGGTTGTAATGCTCTTCTGTTAGTGCTTAATTATTTTTGAATAACACAACTCTATTTTACAGATGGCAGAAGATTTTTATGTTTCCTCTATGGAGCAAAATGGCAGTATTTTGGAACAAGATGTTCCTTACAATAATAGTTCTGTTGATCGTCTTGTTTCTTGGTAAGTGTTAATTTCTTAACAAATGGGTAAAAGAAACGTGGTACATTTAGTTTATGTCAATAAACTAATGGAAGGGATTCAAGCCTGGCGTAAGTCAGCTAATTTATTGAAAAGTTACATAGTGGAATGGAAGAGGAGAGGGCTACTGCATCCACATTGGGAATCCAAATGCAATTGTAATATACTGAGTGAATGAGAAGGAAAAATGGAGCTTAATCTAGGCTGCTGCTTAGTTTTCCTTTCTCAGACAGGTCAATGAATCTGACACCACAGTTTGGCTGAGCTGCACCTCATGCAGCAGATGGCACTCTTTCTTTTGGTTGCTGTTGAAATAGGAGACCAGAATATATCAAAGCACTGGAATGTTTGAATACTTTTACTCAGCACAGATACAAAACAGCTGATGGCTACATCTGTAGATCCTAAGGTCTATGAAGTAAGAGTAAAGCTTTAATGGTTACCGTATGCCTGACTGATTTAATTTAATGTCTGTCCTGACTGCTGTGTACTAAGCATCTCCTACATTCGAGTGATGAAAGTAGTTCTGTGTTTTGGGGCTATTAATTAAGTAGTTCTCCATGGATAAGTGTTTCCAGTGCTTTAGAATACACATGCTACTTAATTTCAGGCTACTTGAAATAGAAAGAAAAAATGCATGTTTTTTCTGCTGAGGGAAACATACAGATGCACGTACATATATAACAATGTCAGACTAGGCAACAGTACTGTATTCTTAATATTTAAAGTACCAGAAATGCAAATATTCTGTTATTTTTTCAAGATTATGTTTATTATTATTCTTAAAATTAGTCCTTCAGTAAATGGCTTAAGACTGATAACTAATGTATTTAACTTACTCTGTTGAAATCTGTTGAAAACTTTGACCAAAGTTTGCTTTTGAGTTGGTGCTGGTCATTAATTTTGTGGAAAGATAGAACTGGGCTAAAGGAAAACAGTGATGGGATACCTGCCGCATAGCATGAAGTGATAGGTTACTGCAGGCCTAGACTCTTCCTATAGCACAGGGATATGCATTGTTTAAAGCTTCACTTCAAGGTTTTTTTACCACCTAAATAACTTAGACATATGAGAGAGTCACAAATGATGATATTCACACGTGCTTTTGTTTGCAGTTGATTTTGCCTGCTTAGACAAATGCAGCAGCAATTTAATAACATCTGGCCAAAATATTCTGCAAGAACTCCAGAATACAGAATAGAGAAATACAGAATATACACAGGATACATATAGAATACAGAAAACTACAAGAAATATGTATTTTGTTGATGTGCAGGAGGAGATTTAAGGTGCTGTATTGGTTGTAAGAATGTCTGATGATCTTACATTTAAAGATTGTAGTATGAGCTCTTAACTGGGTTAGGTTTAAGTGGATGTAAGTCCTAATTAATTATTTTGTCCTTTGGAAGGTGTTTGCAGTGCACTGGCCCTTTGGCAGGACTATCAGGAGTATGTGATGGATGGAAGGAAGCTGAAAGATGTATGAAAGGCAGATGAAAGAAAGCTGAGTTGTAGCTTTTTTCCTCCATTCTTTTTACGCTCTTGTTGCAGTTGGTAGTCACTGCTGATGTTGCTACTGCTGCATTGCCACAATCTTCCTATGTTGATGGATGTTAAATAAACAATTTTCTCCCTCTGTGACTGAAGCATAAAATAGACCTTTCTGTCATTACTAAAACATGTGTGTATCTTAAGAAAACTCTGTGTGAAGCAAATACTTGAGCACATACTACTTCTTTTTGCTGCTTTTTCTCTTTCCTCACTGTTTGTCCACTGGGGAATTTTAGCTCAGTTGTCAGCAGTGACATTTTGACACCATAGGATCTTTGGTAGCATCCGTAGAGCAAGTTGCTTTGGTCTGATCCCTGGTGGCCAGGTACAAGTGTTTGAAATACCTGTTCAAGCATATTTTGAGCAATAGTTTGTCAGTATTTCTGAAAATGTGCTAGAGCACTTCAAGATTTATCAAGACCGATCTTTAAAATGCATGGATAACTAAGTGATGTCACTATTTGTCCTATTACTGTTTGCTGAGCAGAAGGTCGAAGTACATATTTCTAATACTGAGGTGTGGTTTAGCATACATGTACACCCACAGATGTGAATAAGAACAGACTGTTTTTGTTTGCAGATGCTGTTAGAGAAGTCAGGAAATACTCATCTGTTCATGTGAATGAAAAGGCTGCAAATGTCAACAGCAGTGCCTTTGATCATATTCAGATGAAACTCTTTCGGTCGCAAAGAAACCTGTATCTCTCAGGTTTTTCCTTATTTCTTTGGCTGTAAGTATAACACTTTTCTAATGTTTACATAGTATGTTTATTACAAGAACTACTGCACAAAGTAATTGTAAAGATCAGAATGACAATTTCAGGAGGTTAAAGAATTAATCGTGACCAGGTTGGCAACAAGGCAAGTAAGAACAGGGAAAATAATGCCTTGCAACTGTTTGAGGATGGGAAGGCTATGTGAGCAACACGTGGAAAGAAACATTTTGAATGCTCTAGAAAGCATGTATTTTGCAGAAGATTCTTTGGGGAATACTCACTCCCTTCCTTAAACTTACACTCTTTGTTTTGCACATGGAAAACTGGAATAAAAAAACCCTCAAAAGCTAAAGTAACTCCTAAAAAATATTATTATCTGGCAAGCTGGTGTCATTGCACCCTGCTATGTTGAGAAGCAGAGCTTGAGTCTGACCTGAGCCACTTCAAGCTCAAGCTTGAAGTAAAGAACTGTAGGATAATATTCCAGCTTTCAAGGGAAGTTTCAGTTGTATTTCAGATCAAGCACTTTGTGTCAACTTACCTGCTATGATACTATGATCTTAAGTCTTGTATGTTTTTCAGGATGTTTAAGTACAGCTACTAAAACAGGGTAAAGTTCTCTACTGCCTGCCTGTAGCAACCAAGATTACCTGTGAATCAGTAGCCACAACAACCTGCAGATATTATCAGTTGAGCCAGGAGCACATGAAGTCACTGGACATGGATGATGTGAACAAACAGAAACAGACTCGTTGGTCTGATGATTTCCTATTTGTACATTTTAATGATGGCTGGACTAAGAATGTTGGTCCTCTTAGGAGTTCCTTCAGTGACATTGGCTCAATACTCAGGAGGAACACAGAACAAGAAAATCAGACTTATGACAAACTTCTCCCCCTCAGAGTGATATGTGGCCATTTTAGCAGACGATTGACCACAAAGAAGTGTTAAGGAAAAATGAATACAAAGCCTGAGCAGAAAAGCTTTGGAAAAAATAATATGGTTGTAGCCTTGCTCATTTGTGGTAGGAATGCATCAAGTTCTTTGTCTTCCTACAGAAAGGTTAAGTAAATATGCACAAACATGTTTTCAATCTCTGCTCCAAGAGGAATAGCTGGATTGTTTTTTACAGAAGAACAGGAAGCTGGTCTCTCAGGACCCTACTTACATTCAACTTCCAAGGAAGAAAACTTGTCAAATGACCCCAGTAGATTATTTTGTATAAAAGCTCTGCTCTTGAAGAGGTTTGCTTGAGGAGTTTTTGAGCTGCTGGCCTTTCACCAAGATTTAGGAGAAATAAGCACTTCTCCAGTAGTCACTAGATCAAAGGACTTTTCTTAGTAGAGCTATTTTGCTTATCCATGAAACAGACATAATGTCTCTTAGAGAAGTGAGGGGAAAGTGTTCCTTGGGTTGTGTTATCCTGTACTGCTATATCATCACCCAACCAGCGTGAGACCCCTTTTAGTGTGAGTGGGTAATTGGATGCCCCTAGTTCATCCTTTGTATCAGTTTTGGTTCATTTTAGCACATCAACCAATAGAAGAATTCCACAAGAATGGTATATGGAGATTCATAAAGTGGAGGAGGCTTGGAGCTTGTCACTTCTGGCAAGACAGCAGCAGTTGTGGAGTTCAGTGATTGCAGAGCATTGGGTACAGGTGAGGAAAATTACCTGTCAGTGGGAGTATTTGGGCCAGTTGAGCCCTTCATCTGAAAACTGTGCAGAAAAGAGGAGGGTCATAGACCCTGGAGACTGTCCCCTGGGTAGGACAAAGACACCCACCCGTCTGCTAATCTGACCTGGTCCTCTTTTAGCCCATGCTGATTGAGAGAGGGATAAGAAGGGCTGAAAACTAAAGAAAATCTCAAGAAAACATGAGTCCAGTGCTAACTGGTGCCTTCTAGGAGAGTCATCAGGGTATGTAACATCACCCCCAGTAGTGGAAGATGCAGCTAAGGAGTGCATAGGCCAGTTGTACATATAAAAGTCTGTGGCATCCTAGGATGGCAGAGAGAGTTGGCCAATGCCATTGCAAGGCTTAGTTTGAAAGATGGTTCTGGGGAGAATCCTGGTGACCACAAAAAGGAAAACATTGCACCAATCTTCAAAAAGGACAAAAAACAGGATATAAGGAACTAGAGACTGGTCTCCCTGGAAAGGTTATTAAGCAAATCTTACTCAAAGACATCTTCAGGGACATGAAGGACGTGATGACTTGGAGCAGTCATCACAGATTTACTTAGGGAAGATGATGCCTGAACATCCTTGTTGACTTCCGCAGTGACATGAATGGCTGTGTGGATAAAGAGCAGAATATCTCTTTTGCAAGGCCTTTGATGTAGTGTCTTTTAGTATCCTGATGGCCTGACTGTGGAGGGACATAGGCTCGAGAAATGGATTAAAAAGCAAGTGGGAAGTTCCCTGGACCTTCAGGCTCAAAGGATAATAACATTGTGAATTTCAGCTGGTGCTCCTCAGGCATCAGTACTGGGCTTAGTATTGTTTAATATCTTTATTAACATCATGGATGATAGGATTGACTGTGCTCTCAGGAAGCTGCTCAAGGTACCAAATCAGAGTGGTTGACATCTTGGAGATGTCTTGGAAGTGTGCTGACATAAATCTCATGAAGCTCAACAAAGACAAATGCAAAGTCTCACATTTTATTGGATAATCATATACAGCATCCAGGCTGGAGACTGGCTGTGTGGGTGGGTAGGAAGCAGCTTTGCAGGAAAAAAACTGGGGATCCTGATAGAGAGCCAGTTGTGTATTGAGCTGTGATAGCAAGGATGTAGTTAGCAGGTCAAGGAAAGTAGTTATTTCTCTCTGTCTGACATGTGTGGTACTGTAGCTGCAGGACTTAAGTTTTAATCCCCAAAATACTGGAGTACTGCAGTGGGGTACAGAGAAAGTTGGAGGCTGAAATATGTGACCTATGAGGAGATGATGAAGGAACTTTGCTTTCTGCCAGAAGAGATTTTGAAGGGAAAATCCTATTGGTTTCTATGTCTGTCTAGTAGTAAAAAGGATGGATCCAGTTCATCTCAGTGGATGCAAAAAGGAATGACAAGAGGTAAAAGGAACCTGAAATGTTCTGACTTGTGGTAGAAAAGTACTGCTGCTGTCAAGAGCAGTTAAACACTGGAACAAGCACCCTGAAGGATGGTGTAATCTCCCATCACTGAAGATGGTAGAAGCTCAACTGGACAAGCCTCTAAGGAATCTGCTCAACCTGTCCTGCTTTTCATGAGATGGAAGCCTCTTTGAACCTATGTCATTCTGTGATCCTCTTTTTAGTTATGATGTTTTAATGAGTCCTGCATCTGTAAGTTGATAAGCAATAGTAAATTTGCTAACCTGTGGAAAAGCAGTGACATGGAGACTTTTATGCAAAAGCAAATTACTTGGATTTTTAAGTTTCTTTGAAGACCAGCTGCATGGTTACATTACAGGCATTAATTTAGTTCAGTGTTGTGTTGCCTCAGTTCAGCAACATTTGAAAGACCTCAGGATGAGTAATGAAAATAGTGATGCAAATAATCAAGGGAGGTATTTACGAAGCTCAGAATTGAGGTGCCGTATCAGTGTTGACATCCATACGTGTTCAGATTTAGCTGAATTTACAGTATTTTAAAGATTATTATGCTCACACTGCTAATTCTGTTCTTGCAAGGCTGTTTATAAAGCTGTGTGATTTTTATTTTTTTTTTTCCCACTCATTACCAAAACTTCTTGTTTAGGTCTTGTGTTTGGAGATCAATCCTGTTAAAAATACTGTGTCATGTAACAGTATTTAAACAGCCTTTAAAGAGACCCTGGCTGGTCAGAGACCTGATTAATGGCTGGTGGGTATTTAGGAGGAGGGAGGTTCCGTATCAAGTAAAAATCAGAATGTCAATGGATGAAAATATTTGCAGTCTCTTGTTACTATTACTTGTCATCGATGAGCCTGAATGTTTCCCTTAAGGTGCTTAAACAGCCCTCTTCTGGTTTTATTTTTACATCTACTGCCGAGAGAAAAGGGCTTGCTTTGGTTTGTGGGATTTTTTTGTTTGGTTTGATTTTTGTTGTTTTGGTTTTCGCTTGCAGTTTGGGTTTTTGTATTATTTGTGCTGTAAGTTACAGTTCTGTTCACTGTTTTTCTTCACCAGTGTATTGAGACGTACTGTTACCCTTCTTACTCAGTTGGCAAAAGAGATGGCATCTCATGCAGCTCTGGAAACACAAGTAAATGATGCTACTGAAGCAGCCAAAAAATACATGGCCGAGAACGAAAGGCTGCAAGAGGTATCTTTGAGCTTCTTCAAACTTTCTTATACAGCAACTAGTTAGTACAACCTACTCTGAGGATGGTTTGCAACAGAATGCTTATTCATTTTACTCGTTCTGGTTGAAAAAGGAAGAAAAATATTTTTACAGTATGTAATTAAGAATACTGAAAACAAATTATAGTAGCATCTTATTAACAAAGGAAATTGTAGTAAACCAAATAAATGAAGTTCTGTCTTTCCAGTACAAATTTCATCAAAGTAGTCATAGATTCTTAATACATCTCTCTGAATTTAGTCATAACAAAGTAGAGGGAGACACTAATTTTATTCCTTTTATTGCAAACAGTTGCCTGTTTAGGTCAAGGCTGTAGCAGTCCAGGATGAAAAAGCCTACTATATAACTGTTTTCATGCTGACTTTTTCTTCTTAATAGGATTTTCTCCAGTCCTGAATGTATTTTCTAACTTGTAAAATTAATCGTTTGTATTTCATGTATTTTGTATTCTTCTATCTTTTTATGGTAGGTCGGCCAATTTCGGAATACTTCTCTTTCTTAGTAGGACACTGTCGTAGCATTAATGATAATACTACCAAAAATTTCTTAATTAAAAGAAACACCAACAGACTGAAGAGATGTTATTTTTATGCAAAGAATGATTAGGCTGTGGTTCAATACATAAGTATTCAGGAAGAAAAAGTATCAAAGATAATTAAGATAAATGTATGAAATCTTTCCTTGAAACTGTTTAGACTTCTGTTTGAAGAGACTGAACCCTGAGCTGAGTTCAGACATCTAGACATAGGAAGGCTTTTAGAGTCCAGCACATTGTCAAAACTAAATTCCCTGTGGGTGTATACAGGTTTCCTTCCAGTTTGTCTAAAGCAGTGTCTATGGTTACTGGCACTGTCATTTTTTTGTAATAAATCTTCGTACGAAGACTCTGGACAAAAAGTACTAGAAGGGATACAAAAAATCCAATTGTTTAAGAGGTGTTGTAAATCAAGGATCACAAGTCTATGTTAGGTGTTTCCCAAGTATAAAATGATTCCAAAATTTTGGGATTTGGTATTTTGTCAAAATGATACAAACTATTCCCTCAGCCATGGAATTTGTCTCTTTACTGCCTAGGGGTATGTTTTTTTTTTTCTTCTCTGTCCTGTTGGGATTTTGCCAAAAGTCCTCTTTTTTGTTCTGCTTTCACATTCTCTTAGCAACACATTCTCTTAGCCTCTTGTAAATGATAGCCAGAAATTGGAAACTGTAGTCCTGTCTGGTTCTATTTGTGCGTTTGATTGCATGGTTTGCAAAAACACAGGTAGCTACAGGTACAAACAGCATGCTGTGGCTGCATCTCCATTGTGATAGACATGGGAAGTGTTCAGGGTTGGAATACTTTATAGACATCCTATGGTTTAGGCTTCTCTGGCTTAGCCCCTGCAGTTGTGTTTATTTACAAGTGTGCTTCATTCCACTCTTGGAGAGAAGTGAGAGTAATTGTACATAAGGCATTGGCTGCAAGTTTAAATACTGTGAGTTTACTCTGTTGTGCAGGGTCACCTGTTCAGAGGTTCTGTGGAGCACAGGACTTAAGATGAAAGTGTAGAGAAATAGCTGTTTGCATACTAATAGAAAGAGGTGAGCACAAAGCAGAGAGGAGAATTGGCTATGGTTTTGTTACCAGTAGTTAAATGTCATTTCAGCTCTTTGGTTAAATAGCTTCTGGAAATCCTTTTTCAGCTCTTTTTCTTGGATTGTTTACCAGTCTTTATAAACAGTTATTTTTCTTCTTCCTAAAAAAAAATCTTTCCCCTTTGCTCCTACTTATTCCTGGTAAACTGTGATACTGCTAGTTCACATAACAGCTGTTTGTCTCACTTGTTTTACTTTTCTTTTTCCTGTTAAGCATCTACCACTTTTTTGCTATTACAGAGATGATGTGTGGTTAGGTAGTAGAAGCTTTATGAGAGAAGGATCTTATTACGGGATCTAATATTGCACCTTAAAAGGGTGCATAAGAATAGTAGTGCCAACATTTTTGGAGTACAGGGAATATATTGCTCTTGTGTCAAGTGTTTACACAGCCCTTTCTGGATCCTTTCCTAGTTTTTGTCTTGAATTTCACTAGAAATTGATTATGGATATTGGAACTATTCTGAAGATTGAAGTAGCTGCAGTATTCTGAAGTAGCTGCAAACCTACAAGGAAAGAATTAGAACCAGTTGCATGTAAACATGGCAGTGTTCTGTCACTGACAATCCCAGTGTGTATCTTCTGAAAAATCCATTTAAAAACCTAAATGAAAGTTGTACGCTTGATAGACACATACAAAGTACTCTTACACAGGAGACAACATCATTCTATTACAAATATGCCATTACCTAAACACTGGGCTTGTTTATCTCCTTTTTTTTTTTAATTTGGGGGGATTTTTTTCTACAATGACTGTCTGCCATTTGGGAAAACCTAATGCTTTGCAAGATCAGGGCTGACATTCCCTGGAAATTTTGCATTAATATTAGACTAATGAAAATAAAATTAATTGTAGCAACTGTGGTTTTTAATAGGCCTTGAGTGGAAAAGGAGATGGTAAAAAGAAAGAGTCAACAGATGCAACTGAGGAAAAGTTGAAGGAGGAAGTTGAACATTTGAAAGCAGAGCTACAGAAGACATCAAGTGGTGAGTATTAGATAGGACTTCTTTGCAATAAGAAAAAGATTATTTCAACTCTGAATGTCAAAGAAATATTCTAGGTATAGCATGAACTAACTTCATCTCTTCCCAGAGCACTCAGCATGGGTTTTCTTTATCTTTGACTTGGGACTGACAAAACATGCCATTGCCATCCCAATTTTTAGTAAATGTGTTCATTATGAAAATATATAAGGTGTAATTGGAGCACCTTAGTTCAACAAGTTGGACTGATATATTTAAGTGGTGTTGACTTGTCTTCATCAACAACATGACCAGGATCATTTGCAGGTTGCTTAAAGGCATCAGTTTGATCTTCCATGTCATACATAACAGCCACTCTCCCTGTATAAAATGGGGAAATATTGTGGTTGAGGTTTTTTACTACCATAGGGTTTCTGTCAGACAGCAGAAAAGTCCTTGATTAGTGTTCTGAATTTATATGTTCTGCAGCTAAAGTGTTAAGATGTTAGCTTTTTAAATTTTTTTTTTGTTTACAAGGAAACATACTTTGCAATTTGTAACATAATACATTTGTTAGCAGCTTCCGTGTTTATGGTTTAGGTTGTCAAAACTGCTTTACAGGCAGCCCAAATTGAGATAGAAGCAGATTTTACCTGTTTGGTTCTGTCTCACTGGAATCTCAAGGTGTGTGATGCCTGTGAATACCTGCTCATCTGAAATCAGTGTTTTCAAGATAACACTGCCTGTGATTTTGTAAACATTAATCAGATGTTCAGACTTTAACAAAAATACAAATTTTCTTAGTACAAGATAGCATGTTATCATCAAAACATAGCCTTACTTACATATTGCCTGGCATTGCTTCAATGCTGTAAGAATAATTTTTTCAGAAATATTTCACAAATCCTTTTCACTGTCCACTGGCAATTCAAATAAAAAATGTTAAACCAGCTGTTTTCAGCTGGGCTTGAAGCAACAAGAGTCTTTAAATAGAGTCTTGTTAGTTCACATTCTCAGGCATGTTTGATGATGGGTTTTCCCTCTCCTGCTGTTTTCTTGAAGAAATGGGGGGAAAGTGCCTTTGAAGTGACAGGATCAATGAAAAATTTAAATGCTTATGTTTTATTTAAACTAACTGGTGGTATGTAACACTAATATAATGTAAGCTTTTCAGCCAGGAATGCTAGAGAAAGCTAAGGAATAAATACATTTACCTCATGCTGCTTCAGCTTCATTCTCCCTATGGGATGTTGTCCATCCAAGAGATGTATAAATTAAGGCATGCTTGAATCTTTTGTTAGGGCAAAAGTGGGAGAGAGGGTCTTTCTAAGGAGTGAATTGGAAAATATTTACAGCCCTTCTCCTGATGCCACCCCCCTCATTGACAAAAACCCCATGGGTGGTATGGGAATTACCACGGGCAGCTAGGTGGTGTTGAGATATGTCCATCTTACCTTTTTGTAAGTTTTCTTATATCTTATTTTGAGCAAATTGATAGCCAGAAAGCTTTTAAGTACTTGATAAGAACAACCACATCTGTAGACCCAGCTTTCTATAGAGTGTTAGAGAACATGAATGAAATTTACTGTTTTCTTTTGAAATTCGTGCAAGCTGGGTAGGTGAATGTTGACTGTCACGTTCACTAAGTGTGAGCAATGCATTACACAAAATGAAAGCTGAGATTGGAAAGTTTGTTTTGCTACTGAGCTCACATGACTAAAGTATTTTTTTCTTTGTGCCCTTAAAGTCCAGTCCATGAAATTGCAGGGGGAGAGATGAAGAGTGTCACCTAATGAAACAATACAAAACTAGTATAAAAATAAAAACTTCACTGGATTTGATTTTTGAGGTTTTCTTATTGTTTGTTTTTCAGTTATAGTATTAGTAAGAACGATAAATTTGGATTTTGTTCTTGGTTGGTTGGGGGTTTGTGTTTGGGTGGGTTTTTGCTACTTGAAAGGAAACTTTTTGTTTTCAAAAGCAGTTTCAAGTATCCATTGCTTTGGTCTGGGGCACTTATTAAGCTGCTGATGCATGGTAATATATTATTTTAGAGTAGGCCATGAGTGGAAAGGTGGGTTAAGTCAGTATAGTGACAGCCAGGAGGAGTCCTAAGTGTACACCTGCATCACATTTAAGAAAATAGTTCAGTATCAGATTAGTGCTGTAGCTTCAAAGGCCATGCAAATTTCCTGTAAAGTTTTGAATCAATATTTACAACTGGCAGAGGAAATACTGTATGTCTTCTCTTTCTGAAATTCTGACTAAAATTATAGTGTAGACAGATTATTGCACACTTTCAGGAGACTCATCTATTTTTTACAGAAAACATACACTACTTTTTCCTTTTTCTCACTTAACAGTGAAATCCTAAGTTAAGAAGACTTTTTCCCATGCTTTGAACAGGTGGGGAGGAAGAATGAAAATACAAGACAGAGTAGTGAAATTAGTAAAATCTGAGGAAAGGTAGAAAATAAATGTTAAGGTTTTTGAACAAATTTGCTTTCTTTTCAGGTTTGACTTTTCTACTACACTTTCTAATAAACTTGATTTATTTTGGAAATGAAGCAAAGAAGGCTAGTTCCTCACTACTTTATTGCAGACCCACATATTGTTGTCAGGGCTTTATAGGCACCCAGCAGTGGGGCAAGCACTTTGAGAGCCTAAATCCATTTTTAGCATACTCAGACATGTAATAACATGACTGGTTAGAAACCTTCTGAGATGGTATTTTATTGATAAACTTTTATATTATGAAAATGTCTCCTTGATATCTAGAAATAAATGTGCATACTTGTAGCAGTACCCAGTACAGATGTGAGAATATTTCTCCTGCTACATATTAGACATACTTCTAACAAAATATTGATTCAGATAATTAAAGGTTCTCAATATGGCTACTGGCCTAGGACCAATATGAATTTTCTGGGGAAAGAAGACATGCCATGATACTGTTTCATTTTGATGGCTTGGAAAACTATTCAAAAAAGCACAGCAAAACAAATGCAACTGGGCATGAGGTTAGACCTGAGAGAAAGGTTTCATAAAGCCTTTTGTCTCCTTATCCTTATAGTGGTCCTTGTGCTGGGGTGGGAACAGAGCTTCATGAAATATGTACTAGCTCATCAAAGTCATTTAGGTGCTCTTGAACTTCAGTTCAACTTTTTCTGAAAATACCTTGCCTATATATTGTTGTCATAGGCATATGGTAGGGCAGGAGGAAATTCTAATGGAACATCCATGCATCCTTTAAAGAGGTTTGTTTTGTGCAAGCGTTCTTTGTTTCATGGTTGCATAGTGTTGTAGGAGACAGGAAGAGAGCAACAATTCATGTGGAGGGCTGGTTTTGAAATAACTTCTTAACTGTTGGCTATTGTGGAAGGTATGCATGTACAGCTGTACAGCTCTCACTTAATTGTGAAGATTACTACATGTTTGAAATGTGCTAAAAAATACAGACACTGGGAATGCATTTCATAAAACTGATGCAAGGGGAAGTTCAGTTTGGCCTTGGTGTTGCTGGGTAGGCTAATGCCCGATAAAAAAACTACACTGAGCTTAACTGATGCACTCCAGTTTTTAAAAACAAACAAGTTTAAAGAACTGGCCACAGTCTTTAGTTACTTAGACAAAGGCAGAGGGAAGTTGAGAAACAATGTCTGTGTTACTTAACTGTACTTTGTACAAAACTGTGAGATGATAACCAAGGGTGGGAGCCATTGTAGTGTCACGTGCAGCAAGAGTTGATACTCACATTTGTTGATTGAAGAGATGGCCGCATACAGCAAGCATGGGTTTATTACCCGAGGTTGTTTATGCCATCCCATGATGCTGTAACATCCCTTTTGTAAAAAAATTTCATTTGAGGTTGCTAAAGGTACTTGAAGCAAATCTGTAAATTTTTTGGCCCTGCCTTCTCATTTTAAATTCTGACCATTATATCTTGAGAAGAGAATTCAGGATTGGTATGGAGTTACTTGACTGGAGTTGTGTTCCCAGCCTTACAGCGTATTTGTTGGCAAATCTCTTGTGCCGTCAGTGCCTAAATTCTTAAACGTGAATAGCTCTTTTTTAACTTGAAAACTCTTTTAAGAGAGGGCTCTTTTTTACTTGTCAACTAGTCCAAATCATTTGGGTTGTAGGCTTGTATTGTGCGCAATGCTAATGTAAGTTCCAGATCGTTTCCTTAGTAGCAAGCGCTGTAAGTCAAGTGATTTAGTCAGACCAGGACTAGTAGTTGTGCAAGGAAATGCCCAAAGAATTATTAGTTGTTTTTGTTGCTGTTTGGTTTTCGTTTTAGTGTTAGGTTCTCCATCGTTGTTGAAATGAGAAGATCATAGAAATGCTACAACTGCTGTGGTAATGTAGCTCCTCAGAGCAGTTTATTCCTCATCCTTAAAATTCAGAGCAATCTGAAGTAAACTGTCTCTCCTGGAATAGGATTCAGAGAATGTGGTGAAAAGACACTCCTCTACTTTTCTCAGACCATACATGTTACATTAGTTTATGGACTTTCAGTCACACATAAGTGTAAAGGGATGTAGTTTTCCACAAATGTCTTCCATTGAAACAATGGCCGAGGAATAGTTTGTTGATTGTTCTGTAAGGAGAAGAATGGAAAAGGATAGCCTACCTCTCATAGTATTGGAGAGGCTGGATTCCCTGTTTGGAATTTACTGATTATTCTCCTCAATGGGTGCATTCATGTAGAAGCAGCATCCTCACCTCCTGCCTGCTCCTGCATTGACTTGGTGGGAGGTGTCAGCTCTGGGGACTTGCTTGCTGCCAGTCCAGC
Organism: Parus major; assembly: GCF_001522545.3. Taxonomy (NCBI): domain Eukaryota; kingdom Metazoa; phylum Chordata; class Aves; order Passeriformes; family Paridae; genus Parus; species Parus major. Next base: position 13,329,929 of record NC_031773.1, read on the forward strand.
TGTTGTGCTTCTGTGAGGCAAAGTAACAGGCCAGATGGAAACCAGAAGTAATAACTGAGTGTACTGTGCACACAAAGGATCTCCTGTTTCCTGCTGGAACCATGTTCATATGATGGGATCCATATGACAAACAGTGTACCTGATGAACGCGGCTGCACTGCGGTGCTCGTGCGGCTGCAGAGGGGCTGGGCACTGGTGTGTGGACACTCTGGTGCTTCACAAGGCATCCAGGGAAATTGGTGCACTGAGGAATTCATGTTGTCAAAGATGTGATGCTCCTTTAATTTTGTGGCCCCAACAGGAATGAGTCTGGATTTGGTGGTTTGTTGATGTTTTGGGGTTTTTGTCCATAGCCAACACAGGTGGAAAGGACAATCTGTTCTTTGCTTTTTCTTCTTCTAGGGTTAGGTGAGGTATTTGTGTCATACATCTGTTTTGGTCAAAACATTAAAACAATGCAGTAGCTTGTTTGCTTGCTTGATTTGTAGATACTTTTAGATATTTTGTTCATGTTTTAAAGATAAAGTAGTTTTTAGTTGCAACTAAAATACTGTGATGCTACTTTTAAATAACTAAATAGTATTAGATCAATTACATGGGTTACAACTTTTCCAGAAGTGAGATATTAATTTTTACTATGTACAGAAATGTTCAAACAAAAGCAAGATTTATCTTTCTAATTAGAAGATTCTTGGGGAAGTGAAGTGAAGTAGTACATGTTGGGGTTTTTTTGTCTACAACTTAAAATTCAGAAACTTATCAAATTGTCACAAGTTTATTTTATTGATATCCAGATTTTACTGTTGAACATTTTAAACAGTACCGAGATTAGAGAAAGACAAAATGCAGTGGGGTTTGACTTGTCATGTGTGTGAAAATCAAAGTTATTCCAAATACCAAAACCTTCAGAAAATCTGTATTAATACTGTCAAGAATGACTTAAAGGATGAAGGAAAACTGTGTAAGAATATGGAAATGAAAGAAAGGATTTAAAGAGAAACAATGGCTTTTTAATCATGTTGGAATCAATAGACAGAAGTGTTATTGACTCCTATGAGTCAGAATTTCAGGATAGGTAAAAGTCCTGTTACAGGAAAACCACTTGCAGGATTCTGAAATGAGAATTATTTTTCATGTATACATTCAAATTAATTATTTAAAAATAGCAAAAATTCTGGTGAGGGAGTTCTTCTTGCACATAAGAGAGTGGTCAAATCTCATTTCCTGATGTTTCAGGAACTAGCATCCAAAGAGAAATCTGGTTCATACCAGACTGTTTGTAACTCAGTGCTTAACAAAAACCACATCTAGCTCCCCATCTTTTCAGTATAGGCTTTTAGAAGTTTTTAGAAGAAGCTGCAATTCTTGAGTCCAATGGAGGTGTCTGGGAAAGAAGAGTCTCAGGGAGTTCACAGTCAAAGGATAGATTCACACTTAGAACAAGGAAATTTGCAAATGTTCTTTTTTTATTTGTACCATCAGATTTGGTTGTTTGAGTTTAAGTGGCCATGTGAGGCAGCCTCTACTAGATCATTAACAACATTTCTTTGTTTTCACATGAATAGATAAAGATTTAGACTATGCCTGTGGTGCTGCATCAGAGAAGTATAACAATCCCTGAGATACCTATAGCAGAGGAATATGAAAATGTCTAAATGACCTTATGTAACAGCTTAGGACTAATGGCTTTATGGCACTTTGTGGTGTTTTATCTTGCATTGTAAAATAGCCCCTGTGGAGTCCTAGGCTGTCTGGTACTGCAGTATAGATGTGCTCTCAGTTTATTTGAAATGGAATAGAGTAATAATTGTTTTTTCTCATGTAAAAAACCTGTTCAGAATTGTTTATCCAGCCACCACCATTTCTGCCTTTTCATCCATAAACTGATGCTGCTAATCATATAACTCATGCATGGTAAAATTCAGAGCAGGATGAAAAGGTGAGGTCTGTGCTCCTATAATTATGTATCATCTTCCTCCTTACCATGTTTTGTACATGGTCTCAGTTGCTGTGTGAAAATCTTGCCCAGTGTTTGAGTTCCCTCCTCTTCTTAAGATGTCTGACAGTTTTGATTTTGGAGTTGCAGAGTTTTGTTTTTCTAGAGCTGTCTCCTCCAATGTGACAGAATACTGTAGTCATCACATACTAGTCTAACTCTTTCAGGAGTTTATTGGTCTCACCCCTTACCATCCTGTTCCTTGTGCTGATCTTTCTGAACATTGGCCATTCTCTTCCTGCTCTCTGTCCTCAACTTCTCTTCCTGTGTCCATCTGTGATGCTGTGCTTTGAATTCTAAGCTTTTTTAGAGGGAGGACTGTCTACTGAAGTGGAGCTCTAGTGCACATCTAGGGTTCTGAGAAACTGCAGGAATACATGTAATAATTAAAACACCAATTTTGGTATTTCACAGCTTTCCATAAGGCAAAAACTGAAGTGGCTACAGTTAAAAAGCAGTCTGAGGGCCTTAGAAGAGAATACGATCATCTGATGAAAGAATTTGAACAGCTTCAGGTAGGTGGCTCTGGTTGACCATACAAGCACTGTGTTTTGAAATTGTACCAGTAAAATTCTATTTGTTGGTATCTATTGTGCAAGGGAATTTACCAGAATCTCTTAGGTTAGCATAAAATTACAATTACCAGCATTCCTGAAACTTCTTCAAAATAGAATTTTGTTTTGCAAAGCGATGAGCATTTTCTTTTTTGAACTTTGGTTGGCAAAGCTCAGGTTATCATTAGCTTCAATTTTACTGTTACTTGGAAAGTAAGGTTCAGATGGTTTTGCATGTGATGATCAACCTGAAATTCTGTAAGAAAATTATAGAAGGGGTGTGTGTGTTACAAGGGTAGTATATAATACACTACTTTGTAAAAGTTACTTAATTTTATTTACTCTTAAAACATGCTTTTTCAATCCTGGATTATAAATGTTGCAATACTGTTGATAGACAAGGATAAAAACCCAACAAACAGCCTAGGCTAAAAACAGGCTACTATAAAACTCAAACTGAAGTACAAAATAATTTAAAAAAAAACAAAACCATATTAAGCAAAAGTTCATTTAGCTGTTTGATTGAGTTTCTTATGTGTGTGGCTATAATACCCATTAGATACACAGTAAGTATTTCTGGTAGAACTGGGAGTCTGTATTTTAAGTTGTCTGACAGGTGTTCATATGCTCCATACCCAACATCTGTCTTGAGCAAAATGCAGTAAAAATTAAAATTAGCCTATTTACAAGTCATGATCTTGGGAGAAAATAAATGATCATTAAAATTACGGTGACCTGCTTTTCATGAAGAGTTGTTCTGTCCTGTATTAATAAAGAAAAGGCAGTTTTGACCTGGTTATAATGTTTTTTCCCTGTACTCTGTGAAACCACTTACTCATTCCCAGCCTCACCCTGTACTTCTACAACGATTGCTCAACTGATCTCTGTGTTCAATTCAAGACCACCATGCATGGCCTGTCCTTGTGCTTCCCTGTGTAATGAGCCATAGTAGTCCTGCTGCATTTCTAACAGACTTGTGGTCTAAAACACACATCCTTACCATCTTCTGTTTACCCCTGAGTGGAAAGAACAGAAGGTACTGAGCACACAGTAGATGCAGCTCCCAAGGATAAATGAGATGATAGCAGAAAGTGTTTTCTGCTGAGTTTGCTGTACAGCTCAGCTGTAACAAAGGGAGCAGAATTAGGCTGCACAGCCTTGACTGCTGGCAGCAGCAGCTCAGGTGTTTTGTGGGGCAGTGTTGATGGGACTACAGCTTAGAAAGGTGGATGGTGAACAAATCAGGTGTGACTGCAAAAGGGCAAAATATGGTGTCTGGAGTCAGTGGTTTCTGATCTTGCCAAACTTAAATTATTTTTAATCTGTCTCTTTTCAGCAAAGTTTAAATAAAGCAGAAGATAAGAAAGATCTGTAAGTGCATCTAAGATGGATGGCATCACTACAGTTGCTTGAATGAGAAGTCTTGTGCTGTTGATGTTCCTGATCCATACCTGAAACAAAACTTGATTTTTCTGAAAAGCACATGCATTGCAGGTCACTATTCAGATTCCTCTAATAAATCAGTTGCCAAAATGTTCTGCGTTGCAAATAAAATGCTAAGTGGCTTACCGGATTTACCATGGAGTTTGTCACTGCTCTTGTGAGGAGAAACTCAAAAATCTTTGAACTCCACCTGGAGCAACCTGTTTTCCAAGTTTTTTCTTCCCATGATGGTAGCAGATCACCATTGCTTGTTGCATTTGAGTGAGGTTCTATATCACACTAGATCATAAAAACAATTACTTAAACCTCATTTGCAGCACATGCTTGGAGTGTTAAAAGCTCAGTTACCAGTGGGTTGAAGAAGGCTGAAAGTTTTTTATCAGTGGAAAACTGAATGACAATCAGTCTAAGGAAAATAAATGTTGCATTTCTAAATGCAGTGCAATTCTAAATGCAATCCACTTCACTGCTTGTGATATTCACTTTAGCCACATGGATTTGAGTGTATTTTAACAAACAATATTTTGCATGCCTCTGGTTTATTTTTCTTTAATATATTGGGATATTTCAGTTTTGGGTTGGCTGGTATTAGCAGTCTTTATTTTTACACTGTTTACATTGGTTTACTCCTTATGTACTACTTAACTTCTTTTGCCTCGCTAAGTAAAAAATCTTTTTAAATTTAGATAGTTTGGTTTGTTTTGTTTTGTTTTCATGGATACAATACCTCAAATAAATGTGCACTGTTTTGCATAAGACCTTTTTGGTATTCAGAAAGTTGTTTTGAGTTAACTTGTTAGTTGGTTCCAGTTTATATTTGAAAGTTTGATATGTTTGTTATATTAAAGGGATTGTTGAAGTTCATGGTTTCTGGATTTATTCTTATAAATCTTTCCCAGTATACTGTCTCATCATAGTTAATAATTATATGCACTAGGAACAAAATATACTTCTAACTTAGTGATGTTTAACTCTTCTTGAAGATCCAGTCTTCATAGTGGTAGTTTTGCTTGCTCTGGAAATAGGATTTGTTTAGTTTAGAATTTAAACACAGCTTATCAAATAGTATAAGGCAAAATAACATACCATATTAAATAAGTGTTTTTAAAAAATACTTTATCCTTGCTGAAGTAGTACAGAATGTGTTTTCAGAGATTCTGTGACGCTCAAGATTTTTTTTTTCTTTAATTCCTATAAAAACTTCCAGGAAAAGTTACAGATTTTTCATACCTGCATGCACGTTTTGAAGATGTAGTTGAATGCATCTTTTTTTGTTTTTTTTTTTCCTTCCACCCCTTTCTGAAATATTCTAAATTGTTGTGGAATGTTATCTCCAGTCAGATCCAAAAGCTATGGTTGTAAGCCTTGGAGGTGTAACAAATGCTGGTTTTAATAACAGAGCAAAAAACCTCGTATTTCTTACTTCAAGACACCAAACAAAAGTAAATAACTCTTGCTTATTATTTACTGTTGTCTACTCATATTTCAAACACTTCTGCTAGTATAAGTAGATAATGGAGTAGAAAATTAGAAGCTTATAATCCATGATGTTGTGCACTTTTCATCCTTATAAATTTATCTTAAAAAGTAGTGTGGAATAAAAAATGGATGGCTGTGAATGCAGCGATAGTACTTATATTTCTCCTTGAGAAGGAACTCTGAATGCTTTACACAGTTTTGTGCTGTAGAGGATGACTGAAGCATGAAGGAGTGCAGGGTGGTATGCACTGTTTCCTTGGACCTGGAATGAAGCTGGGTATTTTCAGACATGCAACATGCATGCAACACGTGATAGATACATACTGTAATACATTACACAGAAAATCTTGATGTTGGGCCACAGGGAAATGTTCCCTGCATTGGAGATTCCTTAAACACACAGACTTTGTATTTTGCCTCCATTCACTTCTTCTGTCACATCTGTTACTAGGATCCTGTGTCAGGCTTCCCTGTCACAGAGTATGATGATCATCATTTTTGTACTTGTCTATTGTGGATGGTCACGCCCATTTGACTTAGTTGCATTATCACACTGCCAGCTCTATGGAGTCCTGGACTTGTTCACAGAAAAATAATCTGTTATTCAGATTAAGATTATTTTGTAGATTCTTCTATGTAGAACTCTATTCTTGGAAAGAACACAGGTTATGTAAAATTATAAGTCTAAATAGTGTATCTGAAATTCTAGTAGATGGCAAATCCTTGTGAATACTTTGCATTTGTGTTATTGTACATTATATGCTTTCAGGGCTTGTGGGAGCATGGGTTGATCAACTTTAACTCCAGTTCTCTCATTGGTAATGTTTTAAGTTGTGGTTGATATACAGGGAAAGAATGGATCAAAATTTCATGCTTTTATCTCCTGATCTTTCAGGCTGTTGGGTCACATTTTGGTCACATGTGCCTGTGTTGTGGGAAAGAGGTTGAAAAAAGTTAAATCTCCACTAATACTGGTGGAATCAAAATAACTTTTGTACTCTGGTTGGACAGTTAATTTATTCTGAGTATGTCTCCAGAAGTAAGAATTTGGAGCCCTTTATACTCTAAATAATGTCAAAGTAATTGCCTGGTATTTCAGAGCCTTTTTTCCCTCTTTACAAATGTAGAAATGTGCATTTTCCATATTTCAGTGGTGAAGCATGGGAGAGATTTTTCAAAAAATATTTACACAGGTTTAGTTGACAGTAGCTTTCAAAAAAAGATTTGAGGAGTGTTTCCATATTTTTTTCATAAACCCTCTTTTCTGCTGAGTCAAGAAAGCAGTGAGGTCATGGTGGGTGCATGAGAGCTGACTTGAATATTAATAGACCTGGCTGCATGCTTTGGTGCTACCTTAAATGAAAGCACCTGTAGCTAGGCAGGATGTTTTTTCTCTGTTTTTATTTTTACAACAAACATGCAACAATACATCTTCCTTAATAATATAAATTGTGCACAGTCTTTTCTGAAAATGTACCCTTGCATTAAGACTCCCTGTGTGTTTGCTGCCACAGTAGTCCCTGGCTACATAGCCTCTTTGAAAAGACACTGTGCTTTCCTAGCTTCTTGTAAAGGGTGAAAGCTCAGCTTTTCTCTCAGCATTGAAATAACATTTGTTTTTCCAAATGTTAAGTTACTGTAAAAGTACTACATAACTGCCTCAATTCTCGAGTGTTCCTTGAAATTCTGAATTTACTCTTTGAGACAGAAGCCTTCACTTTGCCTTGCCTTTGGACAGTGCTTATGCCCCTGACAGCTGTAATCTGGGTCCTGTTACAACCTAATACGAGTAATTTTACAGATAAGTTGGAAAATCAGCTCTCAGTCATGTCATTCCTGTCCTTCAGGACTTTCTGCTGCCTATTGCTGTGTGCATTAATTGTGGAATGTCTGAAAAGTTCATAGTTCTAGAACTGAGCATCCTCAGTTCAGGAATAACGTGGAATGTTTTCTATTATGAAATTTAACACTTGTGTTTTCTTTATGAGGTAATGTACAAATAGGGACAAGCATTGCAAGGTGTATTTGTGAGGAAAACAAGAGTCCCTCTAGTTTTGTGTCCACTCTGAAATGCAGCTGTGGTCCAAATGAACCTGCAAGAGCAAGTGCCTTGAGAAGATTTTGTAGTGGGAGAGGGAAGCAGAGAGGGATGCAGACTATACAGCCTAGGACTATACATGCTAAAAGTTTCCCTGCAGGACTGTGTGAAGGTGGTCTTGGTATGCATGAAGCACACCTGGGATGTTTGGATTCTCAAACATACTTGGGTGCATCAGGGTTGAGAGAGTGGGAACCTCCCCAGTATGTTTAGTGACTAAAGTTGGATATTAGCTCCAGTGTGTCACTTGGAAGAGAGGAGATGCCAAAAACAGCTACCAGGGAACATGAATATGGGAAGGATCTCTCAAACTCATCTGGAAATTGGACACCAATTACTACTGTAGTAAAAGCATGTCTGCAATACTCTTGACATAAATAGCTGTTGCTTTAACCCTTTATCCTGCTGCTTGAAGTCAGACTGTCTGTGTAGCCTGATTTGATTTGTTCTTGTCTTTGAAAACAAAGACAGAAGAAGGCAGTAGCTTTGGTGATAATTATGTCTTGCAAGTTAGTGTAATAACTTCTCACTTACATGGTGAGACCATATGCTGCATCTAAGTGTGAGGTTTAAATCCCTGTTCCTATGGAATAAGAAGGTGCTAAACTACTCCTTTCTTTGTGAGTTTAACAGGGTATGGAATGGACAATGTGAGAGGAAGGAAGAGAGGAACTGTTATTCTTGGCCAGTAAGGACAAAATCTTAAGAATCTTTGATTCTTCTCCAGACATCATTTGGGTATTAGAGGTCTAAGGAAACAGAGCATACAGTGAAGTAGGAGTCTTGGAAACAGGCTGTGTATCTGTCCTAGGTTTTTTGTTTCATACCAAGTACAAAGTGAACATGAACTAATTAGAAAATAATAGCTAATAATAAGGTAAACAAAAGGATTCAGAAGACTGATGCAGATTTCAAGCTAAAAAAACCCTTAACACCCCTCCCCCAAAAAATCAACAAAAGACCCTCCACAAAAGAAACTCAACCAACAAAATAAAAAAGCTAAAGTAGAAAAATTAAAAACTAAGAGCCTGCCTTCTAGCTTTATAGGTAAGAGCAAGGGAGATCCATCCTGAGTGCGGTCAGCAACATCTCAGTTCAGAAACACATTGCATCTGATTTGACACAGATGTGTCTCTGTCTATGGGATCCATTCTGAGCTACGGTTTATAGTCTTTACCCTCTTCCTCAAATAATTATCTTTTCAAATTCTGGTAAATGCATTGCGTTACACAGCTGGAGATTCCCACCC